>NW_017308716.1:144202-149466 GCF_000935625.1 Nanorana parkeri
ATTCAAATGCCTCCATATACTCCATACCTAGACACATCCTCTCAAGATCTCATCTCTTTATATACAGTTTATTAACAGTCATTAGCACTGCAGGGGGTTTCTGATTAGCTGGTTTAAAGATCCCTTTGATGCTACATCAATTAAAATCTGTTGTATACATCCTCTATCTAGAGGCAGTTAACCAATCCGGTTTCTTTTGAAGAAAACTCTATACAGCTGTCTCCATTGTGTACAATCAAACAATGTTTTAGGACCCTGAAAGCATTTGTAGCCACCCGGTCACCACTGGAGGGTTGGTAAGTGCTTTTGGGTCAGCAACACTATTGTAAATCCTAGACAGGCTAGGAGGGACCATTCTATTCAGCGGCTCCTTCGACGGTGAGGGCTACACATTCTTATCACAGGCCCAGGTGGTCAGGAAGTTAATCATAGTAAAGATCTAGTTATAATAAGACTTGGGTATCTTAAAGTGTATTTCCACTTTTGCAGCCAAATTGGGATAAAATCTATTTTATATTTGTTATATTGTTAGTGTAATGTCAAGGAGGGGGTTGTGGAAAGTTATCTTTACTCTAATTATCCCTATCTGCACTGATTTTATTATCAATTGTAAACTATATTTGAACACTAACAAAGGGTTAAAGATCTAGAAGCAGTGTGTTTAGCACACAGGAAGAAGAAGCAGCTCAGTCTGTCCCTCAGTTTGTTCCTCTACTTTTACTTCCAAACTGCAAAGCATAACATGCAATCTGCACAAATAATCAAAAGAACAAAAGAGGGCGCAAAAAACACTGGCTAGCTAAAGAAGGCATAACGGAAACTCAAGGTGGTGGCACTTACGCGTGAATCCCAGGATCCGGAGATGGGCAGCCAATATGGAGGATCGGAACACTCGTGGTGTGTGTCCGACTATGGCTGGTGTGCTACTCAGAGAAGTACATCCACAGAAGGTTGTGAGCAAGAAGAGGGGACTTCGTCCGAAGTGCCGTTAGGGATATGTGCGGTGTAGAGGAGAAGCAGGGAGATCCCTGTAGTGTCGGCAATAGACAGGGCTGTTGCAGCCGCAGCTGTGGGTGTCAGCAAACGGTCACTGTCAGGTCTCCTGGGGACAGTGTACCGGAGTCTGTGTGCGGGAGCAGCTGACAGATGCCGAATGGTCAGCTCACTGGTGAGATAGAGAGGGATCAGGGAGGACAAGAGCGACGCGTTTCGAGGTACTACCTCTTTTTCAAGCTCGGGTAAAACGGTCTGCACAAATACATTCACTAATGAAACATGTAAAAAGGTAAGAAATTTTTTTTATTATTTTTAGGTATGCAGTGTGAATGGGAACACGTAAACAACATGTTTTGGGGTTTTCTCAAATTAGACTGACAAAAGTGGAAATGCCTTAAAAAAAAAAAAAATCATCCAAAGGAATCCTTGCCACCAGATGAACATACATCCACATACACCCCAAATATAATGTATCTTGAACACATACAACCCCAATTCAAAAAAAGTTGGGACGCTGTGTAAAATCTTCATAAACACAGATTGCAATAATTTGTAAATCTCATAAACCCATATTTCATTCACAATAGAAAACATATCAAATGTTTAAAATCAGAAAATTTACCATTTTAAGAGAAAAATAAGGTCATTTTGAAATTGATGGCAGCAACACTTCTAAAAAAAAAAAGTTGGGAAACGGCAACTGGCAAAGTAAGTGGTACTAACAAGGAAGTGGTATTAACAGTTGGCAAAGTAAGTGGTACTAACATGGAAGAGCTGGAAGAACATTTTGCAACTAATTAGGTTAATTGGCAACAGGTCAGTAACATAATTCGGTATAAAAAGAGCATCTTAGAGAGTCAGTGGCATGGGAGCCAGGAAACCAGACCACACGGAAACACAGGTAAATTAAAGTCATTTATTTAAAGGAACATAAATAAACATTCATCAGGGGGCAGCTAGGTCAGGAACAAGCTGGTCAAGTCCAATGCAGGTAAATCTGCCAAGCGGATAGTCGTCCAAGCTGGGGTCAAGTCCAAGGCGGGTACGTCTGCCGATGCGGGGTCGAGAGCCAGAGGAAACGTCAGCCAGGCCGGATCATACACAGAAACACACAAAGGAACTCAGACCGCCAGAGATGCACCTTGGAGCACAAACGCAAGGGCAATGAACCTGAATCCTGAGCAGACTGATATAGTCAGGTGGTGCCACATCATCACTGTGCGATGCCCAGGCAGCAGGCAAGCGATGATGCAATCAGAGGATATAAGAGACTGCAGTCTGCACATGTCCAAAATGGCTGCCACCATGAGGACAAGGTAAGACTTTGACAGTCAGAGTGTCTTAGAGGTAAAGAGGTTCATCAATCTGTCAAAAGCTGCATCTAAAAATTGTCAATTTCAGAACAATGTTCCTCAATGTAAAATTGCAAAGACAAATACAAATACCCATAACTTACAAGAAAAGCTTCCGAAAATGTTTACCTCCAGCTCTTTGCAGACTGGGAAATACAGAGTGCCAATTATATGAGCAGGGAATAAGCTTTCTAAAGCATTTTGCCATGATTGGAAGCGAGCACATCTTCAGTTATTTGTCTATTTTAGAAATCCATTGTTCTGCCTTGTCTTCTGTTTCTTAACTGGCACTACAATGCTCAGTGTTCACTGGACACTAGAGGAAGCATTGGATTACTCCCTCTGTATCTAGGCCTATCTATTAACTGCTAGGCCCAAACACTGTTAATTGGGAGGGGTTCACATGTTCCCCCTTCATGTTGACACCCTAGCTTTCTTACTGTGTGTTGCGAAGATATAGTAGCTGGCAGAGAAAACAACACCAGAAGCACTTCTATAAGTGTTGAATGCTGAACATTATTCAGCAAACTTGGATCTTTAATGCAGTGGAGCTTAGTGGCACAGGGAGTGGGACAGGTAATTATTAACTGTTGTTTTTGCAGAAATGTTTTAATTATTTTTTTCAAAATAACCATTTGAAAAGGAGACCAGAGCTCCATCTGGTGTCTGATGCAAAAAAAATAATTTGTTTTTCTCTTACGTTCATTGAAGGACATAGCATCGATCTTGAATCTCAGGCCATATTGCTGGCTTCAGGATTAGGACACTATGCAACAAACAAAAGCACAGCCTAGAGGCAGCCCCCAATGGTGGCTAAACCCCCGTTGGTGGCAGGAAGCTCAGTTTTGTGTCTATCGTCGAGGAGTCATTAACTAAGCTACCTGCTTGTACCTTAGTTCTTTTTCCTTTTCTTTTTCTTCAGTCTGCAAAACCTTTAATCAACAAGCTGATCTGGGTGACAAGCTGGATAATATAGATCTTTGCAACCCCCCCATGCTCAGCCATCAAATACATGTCAATCCTTAGCTATGGTGGGTTTAGCTGCAAAAGCTCTATCCTGGACTGGAGCAGCCTGTGATATATCTCACAGGGGACATATTTGATCGAGTTACCTTAATTGCTCACTTACAGTGTCCCCCCAGGCAGACAGTGCCCCTTTGACAGAAAAAAAGGACCTGCCCTGGGAGATGGTACTTAAATCAGGGGTCCAAATCATCACGGCTCTGGGCCTCTGAATCCTCCATGCCTATCGAGGAGTCTTCCTTGTCCTGAAGAGAGATGCTTGTTAGCTCTTTGGCCTAGGTTTGGCCCTTGAATGCCTGGGTATAGGACTTTGATTCCTGGGGCTACTCACTATTGTTCCTCCTTGGTCTCTCATTTCATGAAGCGGAATAGCTTCAGGACTTTTATTCCACCGTTTTCTCTGTCCAAATGTCAAAAGGGTGTACCATCTACAGTTGGCTCTGTAGGCATTAAATGTTCGCTTCCGAACCCATACATTCTGCCTGGAATCATCAGGTCTGTCTCAGCTTCTTCCTCTGAGAGGGCAGTTTTGGCCCCTTTAGGTAACAGGGATGCCTGCTCAGAGTCCCTGTTTACCAACGTATCTGTAAAAACAATGATATTCATATAGGGAATTATGTATGTATGTATGTATGTATGTACACTATATTGCCAAAAGTATTGGGACACCCCTCCAAAACATTGGATTCAGGTGTTCCAATCACCTCCACAGGTGTATACAATTAAGCACCTAGGCATGCAGATTGCTTCTACAAACATTTGTGAAAGAATGGGTCGCTCTCAGGAGCTCAGTGAATTCAAGCGTGGTACTGCGATAGCTTGCCACCTGTGCAATAAGTCCATCCTTGAAACTTCCTTGCCACCAAATATTCCACGGCCAACTGTTAGTTGTGTTGTAACAAAGTGGAAGCAACTGGGAACAACAGCAACTCAGAAACAAAGTGGTAGGCCACGTAAAATGACAGAGCGGGGTCAGCGCATACTGAAGCACATAGTGCGCAGAAGTCATCAACTGTCTGCAGAGTTAATAGCTACACACCTCCAAACTTCGTGTGGCCTTCAGATTGGCACAACAGTGCATAGAGAGCTTCACGGAATGGGTTTCCATGGCCGAGCAGCTGCATCCAAGCCTTACATCACCATGTGCAATGCAAAGCGTCGGATGCAGTAATGTAAAGCTCCTTGCCACTAGACTCTAGAGAAGTGGAGATGTGTTCTCTGGAGTGAGTAATCATGCTTCTCTGTCTGGCAATCCAATGGATGTGTCT
Organism: Nanorana parkeri; assembly: GCF_000935625.1. Lineage (NCBI taxonomy): Eukaryota > Metazoa > Chordata > Amphibia > Anura > Dicroglossidae > Nanorana > Nanorana parkeri. The sequence goes on from NW_017308716.1 coordinate 148,842, forward strand.
GGGTTTGGCGGTTGTCAGGAGAACGGTACTTGCTTGACTGCATTGTGCCAAGTGTAAAGTTTGGTGGAGGGGAGATTATGGTGTGGGGTTGTTTTTCAGGGGATTGGGGTGGAGGAACTTGATTGGCCTACAGAGTCCTGACAACCCATTAGAACACCTTTGGGATCAATTAGAGCAAAGACTGCGAGGTAGGCCTTCTTGTCCAACATCAGCAGCTGACCTCACAAATGCGCTTCTGGAAGAATGGTCAAACATTCCCATAGACACGCTCCTAAACTTTGTGGACAGCCTTCCCAGAAGAGTTGAAGCTGTTTTAGCGGCAAAGGTTGGCCAACTCCATATTGAACCCTACAGACTAAGACTGGGATGCCATTAAAGTTCATGTGCATGTAAAGGCAGGTGTCCCAATACTTTTGGCAATATAGTGTATGTAAACCTAAATGATGATTGATTTTCTATATTTGAATCTATCCAAGTGTGGAAATGCAGTTTAACTGTATTACTGATTTTGTTGTACAAATATTTTTATTTAGGCACAAGCAAGGCATACAGGAGGGTTATTAGGCCCGCAGAGTGGGGGTCCAACCAACAGCGGGATTCGAAAGGTGTAAGATTGTGTGGTGAA
>NW_017308717.1:0-3572 GCF_000935625.1 Nanorana parkeri
CCCCTCATAATGAGCACAGCAGGTGTACAGACCCGGGAACTTGGAATGCGCTCGTGCACAATAAATGACAGATTAGTTTTGGGCAGAGATTCTGTTTCTTCATTGAAAATAATACTTTAGTTACGGATGAAAACCAACCACTGCAGATCTGGCAGGCAGCAACTTGTAAGAGTCTAGTATAATGGTGGCAGATTAATGGGTGATGACAGAACATTGATATCTTGTTTAGGAAGTTCTGAAAAGGAGCTTTCATAAAACTTTTTCATAAAAATGTTTATTTTTAACTTGATATTTTAATCGGATCCAGACAAACAAAGCGATTCAATACATAGCATGAGATCCAATGTAACAATACTCAGGCAGAGATCCAATGTAACAATACTCAGGCAGAGATCCAATGTATCAATACTCAGGCAGAGATCAAATGTAACAATACTCAGGCAGAGATCCAATGTATCAATACTCAGGCAGAGAGCCAATGTATCAATACTCAGGCAGAGAGCCAATGTATCAATACTCAGGCAGAGAGCCAATGTATCAATACTCAGGCAGAGATCCAATGTATCAATACTCAGGCAGAGATCCAATGTATCAATACTCAGGCTGAGATCCAATGTATCAATACTCAGGATGAGATCCAATGTAACAATACTCAGGCAGAGATCCAATGTATCAATACTCAGGCAGAGATCCAATGTATCAATACTCAGGCAGAGAGCCAATGTATCAATACTCAGGCAGAGATCCAATGCATCAATACTCAGGCAGAGATCCAATGTATCAATACTCAGGCAGAGATCCAATGTATCAATACTCAGGCAGAGATCCAATGTATCAATACTCAGGCAGAGATCCAATGTATCAATACTCAGGCAGAGATCCAATGTCTCAATACTCAGGCAGAGATCCAATGTCTCAATACCCCGGCACAGACCGAACGTATACAGGCAGAGATCCAATGTATCAATACTCAGGCAGAGATCCAATGTATCAATACTCAGGCAGAGATCCAATGTATCAATACTCAGGCAGAGATCCAATGTATCAATACTCAGGCAGAGATCCAATGTATCAATACTCAGGCAGAGATCCAATGTATCAATACTCAGGCAGAGATCCAATGTATCAATACTCAGGCAGAGATCCAATGTATCAATACTCAGGCAGAGATCCAATGTATCAATACTCAGGCAGAGATCCAATGTATCAATACTCAGTGTGTACATGTTTGTCATGAATTATTGATTCGGATTTTCCACGTCATTGTTGCAGGATTGTTAGTATCTGTTGGCAACGCCTCTCTACATGTTACATGCACTTTAGTGGCTCGCCATGGTCTTCTATGGGTCTCCCAATGTAGTGACACCCAGAAATAGAAGACACGTCATATTAAAACACAACTGCGGCACAGAGATGGGAAGAGGAGCTTCTATATTATGGTAAACCCAGACACATGTAACATGTATCACGTATGTTAACATGCGATGCTGTAAATGGCCGTCAATGACAATCATCAGATCCCCTACAAGGAATAAGGAGCCGAAAACCTCGTCCAGCTCCCGGCCAATCCCCTCCACACCGAGCAACCTCCACATTCACTCCGATCCCTCTCACACCGACCGACTGACATTCATTCTCCGGATCCAAAGTAAACATGGCCACCGGATCTGGATTGCGGCATGGAACCTGAGACCCCCCACAGTATCATTATTCAGAAAAGCTTCATCTGTTATCATTGGAAAGATGTCATTCAGCTCCAGACTTTGCCTCGGCTGACATGTCATCAGTCTGCTGCAGGCAGGAGGAAGCATTTCCTCAGTCTCCCCTCCCCCAGTGATCAGTCTGCTGCAGGCAGGAGGAAGCATTTCCTCAGTCTCCCCTCCCCCAGTGATCAGTCTGCTGCCGGCAGGAGGAAGCATTTCCTCAGTCTCCCCTCCCCCAGTGATCAGTCTGCTGCAGGCAGGAGGAAGCATTTCCTCAGTCTCCCCTCCCCCAGTGATCAGTCTGCTGCAGGCAGGAGGAAGCATTTCCTCAGTCTCCCCTCCCCCAGTGATCAGTCTGCTGCTGGCAGGAGGAAGCATTTCCTCAGTCTCCCCTCCCCCAGTGATCAGACTGCAACATTGTAATGTTGTATCCAGTCACCAGGTGAGAGGCTTTAGCAGGAGCTGATCTGTGTCAGACATTTGCGAACACATTATTTAGTATGCTGCACAACATGCAAACATACATAAACGATACATATAACTCTATGCATTATTTATACACACACCTGGAAAAGTCACAAATCTTTTTATAATGACAGTGGGGGAGGAGCGGCTGGGAATCATTAGTATTTCACAACTTCTGAAAATGTCCGACTCCGATGCCAGGGATGGTTGTACCTGTCAGTACCTGTGTGGGGCCCCGTACATGGAAAACAAGAAGTGTCATTCTGACCACATACCAGGAGGCCGGAGCCCGGGGACAGGAGGACGCAGGTTGGAACCTGTCCATGTAATGACATCTCTCCGCCTCTTGTATGCGGATGGACCCCTGACCTGACCAAACAACTCTTTGATTTACACCTGACAAGGTGAAGAGCATTTTCTGGGTCATTACTGAGAGGAAAACAAAGAACATTTCATACATTCCATCCATGGAGGACTCTGAGCTGTGACAACCAGAAACATACCCGGTGACACCAATCTGACCACGGGACTCAATCTACCCAACTATATACTACATAGACAGACAATGTATGGCTCCACTAGGTTGTCACATCCTCCCAACCTCCCCTGGATAGTCCTGTCCTCCCTGCTTTCCCTGGGTAGTCCCATCCAACCTGCCCTCCTTGTGTAGTCCCATCCTTCCTTGCCCTTCTTGGGTAGTCCTATGCTCCCTGCACTTCTTCGGTAGTCACCTGCTCCCTGCCCTCTTTGGGTAGTCCCATCCAACCTGCCCTCCTTGGGTAGTCCCATGCATCCTGCCCTCCTTGGGTAGTCCCATGCATCATGCCCTCCTTGGGTAGTCCCATCCAACCTGCCCTCCTTGGGTAGTCCCATCCTTCCTTGCCCTTCTTGGGTAGTCCTATGCTCCCTGCACTTCTCGGGTAGTCACCTGCTCCCTGCCCTCTTTGGGTAGTCCCATCCAACCTGCCCTCCTTGGGTAGTCCCATCCAACCTGCCCTCCTTGGGTAGTCCCATGCATCCTGCCCTCCTTGGGTAGTCCCATGCATCCTGCCCTTCTTGGGTAGTCCCATCCTTCCTTGCCCTTCTTGGGTAGTCCTATGCTCGCTGCCCTTCTTGGGTAGTCACCTGCTCCCTGCCCTCTTTGGGTAGTCCCCTGCTCCCTGCCCTCTTTGGGTAGTCCCCTGCTCCCTGCCCTCTTTGGGTAGTCCCTTCCTCCCTGCCACCTCTCCTTGGGTAGTCCCGCCCTCCCTGTCTCCACTAGGTCATTCCATCCTCCCAGCTTCCCGTTGGCCATCCCATCCTCTTAGCCTCCCCCTGGGTGGGAATCCTCCCTGACCTGCTCTGGGTGGTCCCATCATTCCCGTCTTCCTTGGGTAGTCTCATCTTCCCTGCAAGCTCCCCCCC
>NW_017308717.1:3604-4053 GCF_000935625.1 Nanorana parkeri
CTATCTGGGTAGTTCCATCCTCCCTGCCCCCCAGGTGGTCCCGTCCTCTCTGCCTCCTCTGGGTAGTCCCATCTTCTTATCCACCCTTGGGCCATCCCGTCCTCCCAGCCTCCCTTAAACCATTGTGTCCTCCAGCGCTCCTTTGAAAGAAAGAAAAACAAACAATCAGGAGGTTTATGTCATCACAGAGAACCCTGAATGTGAAAGCATTGTCTGTGTCCCATCTCATGATCATCAGACCGGGAACAAGGAGGATTTAGGAGCAGGGGATGGATAAACGCACACTGTGCCATGATGGAACTGTACACACACGGGGGGGGTGGTCATGCAACCGTTCCATAGACAGACAATCATCAGAGCTGTATATGGACCACCACTGCAACAGGAACACGACTCTTGTATGAGGGCGATATCTGCTGATCCCGGAGTTCAGCTCTTAGGCCTGGTTC
>NW_017308717.1:5956-7836 GCF_000935625.1 Nanorana parkeri
CTATCTGGGTAGTTCCATCCTCCCTGCCCCCCAGGTGGTCCCGTCCTCTCTGCCTCCTCTGGGTAGTCCCATCTTCTTATCCACCCTTGGGCCATCCCGTCCTCCCAGCCTCCCTTAAACCATTGTGTCCTCCAGCGCTCCTTTGAAAGAAAGAAAAACAAACAATCAGGAGGTTTATGTCATCACAGAGAACCCTGAATGTGAAAGCATTGTCTGTGTCCCATCTCATGATCATCAGACCGGGAACAAGGAGGATTTAGGAGCAGGGGATGGATAAACGCACACTGTGCCATGATGGAACTGTACACACACGGGGGGGGTGGTCATGCAACCGTTCCATAGACAGACAATCATCAGAGCTGTATATGGACCACCACTGCAACAGGAACACGACTCTTGTATGAGGGCGATATCTGCTGATCCCGGAGTTCAGCTCTTAGGCCTGGTTCACACCTGGGCGTTTTGTAGCGCGTTCCTAAGCGCTGCAAAACGCTCAACATGTGAAAACCAATGATTGCCTATGGGCATAGTTCCCACCTGGGCGTTTTACAGAGCGTAGGAACGCCCTACGCCCAAAGAAGTACAGGAGCTTCTTTGGGGCGTATTTGTCGCGCGTATCCATTAGGATACAGCCGTATAGCCCTCAGAAAGTGCGTTTGTCACGCGTTTCTTTTACCGCAAATCGCTGTAAAAATGCGCGAGACGCCATATTCCTAGGTGTGAACCCAGCCTAAGAGTGAAATATTTTCCATTCACATGTGTGTGTTACAATGTTGTCAGTGTTTCATTTCTGAGGTATGTGTCAGAGACATGATTAGCAAAGCTGTAAAGAAATAGTGAAATCTTAATTCCACTTAAAGGAGAACCCCGAGGTGAGCCGAGCCATCTGCTGCTTCTTACATGGAGTGAGGTCGCCTTGTCGCAATATCCCGGACCATGAGCCTGCTTTATGGAGCTCCAACTCCTCGTGTATTCTCCACTATATAAAAAAGAAAACAACAAATCCAACAGAGAGAGTCAGAGACTTCCCGAGGCTGCCGCAGAACTCAAGGCCAGAATCCTCCCTGCCGGAGACCCTGAGAGACAGAGATCATAAAGGATAACTAACCCCAAGAATAATATTTAATATTACCCGTCCTCAGATATGGGGACGCATTAGTTAGAATATACCAAGGGCCGGATTTCCCACAAGGCCAACCAAGGCCCTGCCTCGGGGCAGCAGGGAGTAGAGGGGCAGCAGGGAGTAGAGGGGCAGCAGGGAGTAGAGGGGCAGCAGGGGTGTGGAATTCCTATCTCCCAATGCCTAGGACATGAAGTTCTGGGTGCCGGGCGGGTAGTTGTTTTCTACATTTAGCCCGGCTTTGGGCAAGCAGAGCTAAATGTACAGCGGGGAGGCAGCCGCTTGTTTTGTACAAGTGATCTCAGTGATGTCACCGAGATCACTTGTATGCAGCCTGCAGGTCTGCCATTCTCCTTTGGGGGAAGGGGAGAATTGGTGGGTAGGGGGGTGCATTGGGGAACCTGGCCTCGGGGCAGCAGAGAGAGTAAATTCGGCCTGAATATACCTGTTGCCAATGCAACTTCCTGTGAACTGAACTAGAAGCATAAAACAATGTTATCTTCCTTCTGCAAATGACTAATCCTCCCCCCTGTAAGGTTTTTTTTACTCCCCGTGTCCCATTGGAAAGATTTTCCTTCACTTCCTGCCCTGAATAGGAAGCGAGAGGAAATAGCCCTTAGGGGAGGGAAATGCCATCTTAGGCAGTTTTCACTAAATCAAGTGTCCCCATTGGAACATTTCCCCTCTTATTCCTGTTCTACTGACCACTGTAATATTTTACAGTGGTCAGTAGAACAGGAAGGCAAGGAGGAGGCAACTC
>NW_017308717.1:7884-13583 GCF_000935625.1 Nanorana parkeri
TTAGAGAGGGTATCTGTCACCTGGCCATTCACAACATGAAGCCCAGGGGCTGCGTGAATGGCCAGGAGGTGAGGAAGGCGGAGTCATGACTGCAGTACTGGGGTCTATGATCGAGTGGCCAGAAAGTAGTCTTGGAGCTCTGCTAATCCCGGCATGTAGATGAATGGGCTTGTCAGGTGTAGAAGACCGCCGGCATGATGGGAGGTTGCTTATGAGGCAAAGTAAAGTTTAACCTGGTAAGGTTAGTGTGTGTGGAGCTGGGCTTTAACCAATCACATAGCATGGGCCACCATGGGACACATCACCTCTCCTATGGGGGAACCGGGAATGCTTCAGCTTGGTGTGAGGAGGGATTCCTGCCCGAGCTGTATAATCAGAATATTGTGATGAGGAGCGTGAGACATATCACAGGGATATGACAAATGTTTCTATAGTGAGATAATAACATGGAAACATTGAAGGGAGATTCCGGAACAGAAATCACAGTGTCTCCAGATACATCACAATATGAATACATAAAGAAATCCTCTGAAATGGCCCGATACTATACAGAGGCCTTTCTGAACCTTCATAACATGGAGGAACCCTTAAAGTACCCTTCGGGTCTCAGAAAACCCTTTCTGATAGCTGGTGTAACTACAAATCACAGGACATCAGTGTGGACATCAGCAGAGATAGGAGAATCTATTCGTATTCCATCACATTGGAGGTCAGTGGGAGAAGGACTCTCTTACGTTGTTGGTCAGTGGAAGAAGGACCCTCTTACGTTGGTGGTCAGTGGGAGAAGGAGCCTCTTACGTTGGAGGTCAGTGGGAGAAGGACCCTCTGACATTGGGGGTCAGTGGGAGAAGGACCCTCTGACATTGGGGGTCAGTGGGAGAAGGACCCTCTGACATTGGGGGTCAGTGGGAGAAGGACCCTCTGACATTGGGGGTCAGTGGGAGAAGGACCCTCTGACATTGGGGGTCAGTGGGAGAAGGACCCTCTGACATTGGGGGTCAGTGGGAGAAGGACCCTCTGACATTGGGGGTCAGTGGGAGAAGGACCCTCTGACATTGGGGGTCAGTGGGAGAAGGACCCTCTGACATTGGGGGTCAGTGGGAGAAGGACCCTCTGACATTGGGGGTCAGTGGGAGAAGGACCCTCTGACATTGGGGGTCAGTGGGAGAAGGACCCTCTGACATTGGGGGTCAGTGGGAGAAGGACCCTCTGACATTGGGGGTCAGTGGGAGAAGGACCCTCTGACATTGGGGGTCAGTGGGAGAAGGACCCTCTGACATTGGGGGTCAGTGGGAGAAGGACCCTCTGACATTGGGGGTCAGTGGGAGAAGGACCCTCTGACATTGGGGGTCAGTGGGAGAAGGACCCTCTGACATTGGGGGTCAGTGGGAGAAGGACCCTCTGACATTGGGGGTCAGTGGGAGAAGGACCCTCTGACATTGGGGGTCAGTGGGAGAAGGACCCTCTGACATTGGGGGTCAGTGGGAGAAGGACCCTCTGACATTGGGGGTCAGTGGGAGAAGGACCCTCTGACATTGGGGGTCAGTGGGAGAAGGGCCCTCTTACGTTGGTGGTCTGTGGGAGAAGGGCTCTCTTACGTTGGTGGTCAGTGGGAGAAGGATTCTCTTACGTTGGTGGTCAGTGGGAGAAGGGCTCTCTTACGTTGGAGGTCAGTGGGAGAAGGACCCTCTGACATTGGGGGTCAGTGGGAGAAGGTCCCTCTGACATTGGGGGTCAGTGGGAGAAGGGCCCTCTTACGTTGGTGGTCTGTGGGAGAAGGGCTCTCTTACGTTGGTGGTCAGTGGGAGAAGGATTCTCTTACGTTGTTGGTCAGTGGGAGAAGGACCCTCTTACGTTGGAGGTCAGTGGGAGAAGGACCCTCTTACGTTGGAGGTCAGTGGGAGAAGCACTCTCTTACATTGGAGGTCAGTGGCAGAAGGACCCTCTTACATTGGAGGTCAGTGGCAGAAGGAGCCTCTTACATTGGAGGTCAGTGGGAGAAGGACTCTCTTACATTGGAGGTCAGTGGGAGAAGGACTCTCTTACATTGGAGGTCAGTGGCAGAAGGACCCTCTTACATTGGAGGTCAGTGGGAGAAGGACCCTCTTATGTTGGAGGTCAGTGGGAGAAGGGCCCCCTTACATTGAAGGTCAGTGGGAGAAGGACTCTCTTACATTGGAGGTCAGTGGCAGAAGGAGCCTCTTACGTTGGTGGTCAGTGGGAGAAGGACCCTCTTACGTTGGTGGTCAGTGGGAGAAGGGCCCTCTTACATTGGGGGTCAGTGGGAGAAGGACCCTCTGACATTGGGGGTCAGTGGGAGAAGGAGCCTCTGACATTGGAGGTCAGCGGGAGAAGGGCCCCCTTACATTGAAGGTCAGTGGGAGAAGGGCCCTCTGACATTGGAGGTCAGTGGGAGAAGGGCCCTCTGACATTGGAAGTCAGTGGGAGAAGGGCCCTCTGACATTGGAAGTCAGTGGGAGAAGGGCCCTCTGACATTGGAAGTCAGTGGGAGAAGGGCCCTCTGACATTGGAAGTCAGTGGGAGAAGGGCCCTCTGACATTGGAAGTCAGTGGGAGAAGGGCCCTCTTACATTGGAGGTCAGTGGGAGAAGGAGCCTCTTACGTTGGAGGTCAGTGGGAGAAGCACTCTCTTACATTGGAGGTCAGTGGGAGAAGGACTCTCTTACATTGGAAGTCAGTGGGAGAAGGGCCCTCTTACATTGGAGGTCAGTGGGAGAAGGAGCCTCTTACGTTGGAGGTCAGTGGGAGAAGCACTCTCTTACGTTGGAGGTCAGTGGGAGAAGCACTCTCTTACATTGGAGGTCAGTGGCAGAAGGAGCCTCTTACGTTGGTGGTCAGTGGGAGAAGGACCCTCTTACGTTGGTGGTCAGTGGGAGAAGGGCCCTCTTACATTGGGGGTCAGTGGGAGAAGGACCCTCTGACATTGGGGGTCAGTGGGAGAAGGAGCCTCTGACATTGGAGGTCAGCGGGAGAAGGGCCCCCTTACATTGAAGGTCAGTGGGAGAAGGGCCCTCTGACATTGGAGGTCAGTGGGAGAAGGGCCCTCTGACATTGGAAGTCAGTGGGAGAAGGAGCCTCTGACATTGGAAGTCAGTGGGAGAAGGACCCTCTGACATTGGAGGTCAGCGGGAGAAGGGCCCCCTTACATTGAAGGTCAGTGGGAGAAGGGCCCTCTGACATTGGAGGTCAGTGGGAGAAGGGCCCCCTTACATTGGAAGTCAGTGGGAGAAGGGCCCTCTGACATTGGAAGTCAGTGGGAGAAGGGCCCTCTGACATTGGAAGTCAGTGGGAGAAGGGCCCTCTGACATTGGAAGTCAGTGGAAGAAGGGCCCTCTGACATTGGAAGTCAGTGGGAGAAGGACCCTCTTAAGTTGGTGGTCAGTGGGAGAAGGTCCCTCTGAAATTGGGGGTCAGTGGGAGAAGGGCTCTCTTACGTAGGTGGTCAGTGGGAGAAGGGCCCTCTTACAATGGAGGTCAGTGGGAGAAGGGCCCTCTTACATCGGAGATCAGTGGAAGAAGGTCCCTCTTACATTGGAGGTCAGTGGGAGAAGGACCCTCTTACGTTGGTGGTCAGTGGGAGAAGGACTCTCTTATGTTGGAGGTCAGTGGGAGAAGGAGCCTCTTACATTGGAGGTCAGTGGGAGAAGGACTCTCTTATGTTGGAGGTCAGTGGGAGAAGGACTCTCTTATGTTGGAGGTCAGTGGGTAGAATGCCCTGCTTACAGATAGCTGAGAAGATCAGTGGGTTTTATCTAAGAGGAAGAATTTGTTCTTCCTCATTTAGCAACCGGCGGAGCAACCCCGGAGTTCCACAGAACCTTGGCTGAGAAATGCTGCTATATCGGCATGCAGAAAAACAAGCACGGAGACATGTGTAACATTTTAAGATGTACAGTGATGTCACTGAGCACTTCTGTTGATGTGTAGGTGGACTGCCAGCGGGTCTGGAGGTCACGCTCTTAAAATGACTATTTATGGGCCTCAAAGGAAGTTAGTGGGAGAAGGGCCCTCTGACATTGGAAGTCAGTGGGAGAAGGGCCCTCTGACATTGGAAGTCAGTGGGAGAAGGGCCCTCTGACATTGGAAGTCAGTGGAAGAAGGGCCCTCTGACATTGGAAGTCAGTGGGAGAAGGACCCTCTTAAGTTGGTGGTCAGTGGGAGAAGGTCCCTCTGAAATTGGGGGTCAGTGGGAGAAGGGCTCTCTTACGTAGGTGGTCAGTGGGAGAAGGGCCCTCTTACAATGGAGGTCAGTGGGAGAAGGGCCCTCTTACATCGGAGATCAGTGGAAGAAGGTCCCTCTTACATTGGAGGTCAGTGGGAGAAGGACCCTCTTACGTTGGTGGTCAGTGGGAGAAGGACTCTCTTATGTTGGAGGTCAGTGGGAGAAGGAGCCTCTTACATTGGAGGTCAGTGGGAGAAGGACTCTCTTATGTTGGAGGTCAGTGGGTAGAATGCCCTGCTTACAGATAGCTGAGAAGATCAGTGGGTTTTATCTAAGAGGAAGAATTTGTTCTTCCTCATTTAGCAACCGGCGGAGCAACCCCGGAGTTCCACAGAACCTTGGCTGAGAAATGCTGCTATATCGGCATGCAGAAAAACAAGCACGGAGACATGTGTAACATTTTAAGATGTACAGTGATGTCACTGAGCACTTCTGTTGATGTGTAGGTGGACTGCCAGCGGGTCTGGAGGTCACGCTCTTAAAATGACTATTTATGGGCCTCAACCAGTCTGTTTTTTGCAGTACAAGGAGCACGCTGATAGGGAGGAAACAACAGAGGTGAGCTCACCAGTCTGCTGCTTCTCCTCTCACGGTCCAGTAACAGTGTGGGGGAGGAGACCTGAAAGTATAGAAATGTACTGCATGCTGTACCACATAATAAAAGCACAATAGATGCCAGGCATCATCCAGGTGTGCCAGGATAGTCTCATGACCATCCTTCAGGAGAACAGACCTGGGGAACCATCATGGCTGCCTGCTGTGTCTTTTATAATCTGATGCTGGGGAGTCATGGAGCTGGTTCTGTGTGATCAGGACACCCGATAGATTTTAAACACTCCCCCCTCTGTTTATACGCAACAGATACACCATAATAAAGCCAGCACCCAGCTGCCAGGAGACCGGCCGAGACGCCGCAGGAACCCAGGAGGCCACGCTATAAACCTTCCCATAAAACTCCTTTGTTGAAGCTTTTCCTGACTATTGTAGGTTTGTAAATAAATCATTCTGAAACATTCTGTGCCGATCACACTGTAGTCACTGCTCTCGGGTTATGGGGAGGAGGAACCAGAAAGCCTCCATGAAACCAGCAGAGCCCAAACAAGACATTTAAATGTAATCGTTCCCATTACAAATCCAAAGAATAAACTCTTTACTTTTCATATAGTAAAGGGAGGAGGCAATCAAATCAACTTTATATGACCCAGGACCATCTGACCATCAGCCGGTTCATAGACCGGATACTTCCTAAATATAGAGCCATTTATCCAACTGTCCATCCAGAGCCGCCATTTATAGACCGGATACATCCTAAATATAGAGCCATTTATCCAACTGTCCATCCAGAGCCGCCATTTATAGACCAGATACATGCTAAATATAGAGCCATTTATCCAACTGTCCATCCAGAGCCGCCATTTATAGACCGGATACATCCTAAATATAGAACCATTTATCCA
>NW_017308717.1:22633-28902 GCF_000935625.1 Nanorana parkeri
GCCATTTATCCAACTGTCCATCCAGAGCCGCCATTTATAGACCGGATACATCCTAAATATAGAGACATTTATCCAACTGTCCATCCAGAGCCGCCATTTATAGACCAGATACATCCTAAATATAGAGCCATCTATCCAACTGTCCATCCAGAGCCGCCATTTATAGACCGGATACATCCTAAATATAGAGCCATTTATCCAACTGTCCATCCAGAGCTGCCATTTATAGACCAGGTACATCCTAAATATAGAGCCATATATACCCATCTGTCCATCCAGAGCCCCCATTTATAGACCGGATACATCCTAAATATAGAGCCATTTATCCAACTGTCCATCCAGAGCCGCCATTTATAGACCGGATACATCCTAAATATAGAGCCATTTATCCAAAATTCTGAATGACGGCACCATGTTGGGCAATTATCCAACATTAACAGGTGATGAATAGGAAGGTTCCACCCCCCACAGGGCTGGAAGTATAAAATTAAACAGGCCGTGTGAACCGTCTGACGCCCAGTCATTGCATCACTCAGTTAATTCTGCACACTCAGCTGCAGACATATAAAACATCAGGGAGACTCCTAGAAGAAGCCGTCCTCCTCACCTACACCCAGAATACACCTCTCCCCGGCCGTGCAATCTCCTCTGACTCATGGTGACTATAAAACAGATCCGATGACAGGCAAACTGCACGATAATTTCAGGTTACAGCACCTCCCGCACATAGTCCCAGCACAGTCCGAGGAAGAACTCCGCAGAGACTCCAGGGAAGGACGGAGGTCAGATATAAGACTGAAGGGGAGGACGGAGGTCAGATATAAGACTGAAGGGAAGGACGGAGGTCAGATATAAGACTGAAGGGAAGGACGGAGGTCAGATATAAGACTGAAGGGAAGGACGGAGGTCAGATATAAGACTGAAGGGAAGGACGGAGGTCAGATATAAGACTGAAGGGAAGGACGGAGGTCAGATATAAGACTGAAGGGAAGGACGGAGGTCAGATATAAGACTGAAGGGAAGGACGGAGGTCAGATATAAGACTGAAGGGAAGGACGGAGGTCAGATATAAGACTGAAGGGAAGGACGGAGGTCAGATATAAGACTGAAGGGAAGGACGGAGGTCAGATATAAGACTGAAGGGAAGGACGGAGGTCAGATATAAGACTGAAGGGAAGGACGGAGGTCAGATATAAGACTGAAGGGAAGGACGGAGGTCAGATATAAGACTGAAGGGAAGGACGGAGGTCAGATATAAGACTGAAGGGAAGGACGGAGGTCAGATATAAGACTGAAGGGAAGGACGGAGGTCAGATATAAGACTGAAGGGAAGGACGGAGGTCAGATATAAGACTGAAGGGAAGGACGGAGGTCAGATATAAGACTGAAGGGAAGGACGGAGGTCAGATATAAGACTGAAGGGGAGGACGGAGGTCAGATATAAGAATGAAGGGAAGGACGGAGGTCAGATAGAAGACTGAAGGGAAGGACGGAGGTCAGATAGAAGATTGAAGGGAAGGACGGAGGTCAGATAGAAGATTGTACTTCCTTTTCACAAGTGATCCCCCTACCTTTTGGCTATCAATGGTAACTTTGTAAGCAGCAATAACATGTATTGTGTACAGACCAGAAGACTGGAGAGTTTCGTGGTAGGCGGAGTTACTGCCAAAGTTCTTGAAAGCTGATACAATGCAAACATCTGAACCCGGCACATATCGGTTACATACTGAGTTCTGCGAGTAAAAGAAGATGAATAGAATTCCGGTGACATTTTCAGGTGCGACGTGTTACTCACGGCATAGAAATCACTTTTACTTTTCCAGCCGTCATCGCAGAGGAGTCAGCAGTGGAAAACGTGCAGCTTTGGCCTTCTATGTAAACCTTCATCCTCAGGTCAGGGCTCTGGGCCACTCCAGGTAAAGATTCAGCTCACCATGTAATAAAGTATCCAGAGAGATTCCTGCATTACATTGTGACACTAATCCGGACACTGGCAGACGTTTCGGATGTTGTTATACGATTGTAATAATAAGTTCCCATTTGTAAATACAGCAACGCACAGCAACCAATCAGACACTGTTTTTGTATTGGTCTGACACCAGTGAATTCTGATTGGTTGGCTTTTAAACTCCTTAAAAGGAGAACTATGAGACGGGTGATTTCCACTCACCTCATAGTTCTAAGCCGACCTGTGACAATGAGACTGTCACAGGTCGGCTCAGTAGATCGGGAGGTGAGGGAACACATACCGGCGTTCGCTCGACTCTCGATCCTGTCACGGCTCTCTGCCCTGACAGGGGAGGGGCTGGATTCCCCCCTCCCCGCTCCGATCTGCCAGCGCTGACTGGCGGAACGGACGGGGGAGGGGGCGGGTACAGCTGGCTCTGCCTCTAGATAGGCAGAGCCAGCTGTCACTCACGCAGCTGGGCGGATCCCGTCATCTAAGTCGGGACCCGCTCCGGCTGCGGCGTCTCAGTATACCGCGAGCTGTAGCTCCCTATATACTGAGCTTAGGGTGACGGGAGGACCCTAGTTTGTGTCCTCCCGTTACCCTAAGGAGAACTATGGGGGAAAGCCCTGACCTCATAGTTCTCCTTTAAGAATAATTAATGAATCATTAAATGATGAGTTAATGAATAACGCTATTACCGGAGGTGTGAACTGCTGCATGCTCAAATGCTCTTTCCACGATTATATCGCATTACTATTGGCCAGCAGTCCATACAATCTCACTGGGCCCATCCAGCACAGACAACATGCCTTCAATAGAAGACAAGAGATTTAATGAGCCCCCCCCCCTCCCCCCAGGGTCACCAGCCCACTGAGACAAATGTATCCGATTTTTATTAATGACAAAAATAATAATGAATGGCTACAATGTATCAAAACTTTATCATACACAGGGGTGACAACTGAATAGTAAACTGCCTGGGTTGTGTACTGCTATTTCATGTCATTAAACAAGTGGATTATAATGGGGAATATTACACTGTAATGTTCCCTATTGTAATAATTTAATCAGACAAATAGATTATAAACAGGGCCGCTGTTCTATCACAGTTTGAGACTACGTTAGAATGTGTGACCGGTGACGTGGTCACACATTTAAACGTAATCTCGCCCAGTTTTTCGGCGGTGGAATAGGTGAAGCATTCCAACGCTGTTCCAGGGCAGGTCGGCATCGCAACATCGCATGTGCAGGAGAACCGATCTGCCCTGGAACAGCTGATCGGTCCTGAAATGTCACTTCTATCCGACTTTGTGAGTGCGGTGGAATGCGAGATCGCAGTTGGAGAAAAGTGACATTTCAGGACCGATCAGCTGTTCCATGGCAGATCGGTTCTCCTGCACATGCGATCTGCGATGCCGATCTGCCCTGGAACAGCGGAGAAAGCGCTGGAATGCTTCACCTATTGGCGGTCACACATTCCACCGACGAAAAACTGGGCGGGATTACGTTAAAACGCGTGACCACATCACCGGTCACACATTCTAACGTAGTCACAATCTTTTATAGAACACCGCCATCAGGGGGGTATGGCCGGTACCCATGTGAGGGGTCTGGGGGGGCCTCTTACATGGGTATCAACTGTACCGGGCCAGCATGGCAGAGGTGACAGGGGAGCGGGTGGAGGAGGCTGGACTCCAGCAGCAGGTAAGAAGAGTTGGGAGGAGGTACAGGGAAAGGGACCCCGGTGACCAGACCAGCCCACCTGGGACCCTGCAGAGCCCACCATAGAGAGTCTCAGGTGGGCTATGCAGGATCTATGGTGTGCTCCTCAGGGTCTTAGGTAAGTCCAGCACGCTACTGCAACATTAGAGACTGCTGGGGAGGGGGGAGGGCAGTGTGATCTGCTCCTGTGCCCCCCCCCCCATCTTGGGAGGGGGGCCCAAGATAAAATCTTGAACCAGGGCCCTTTTGGTTATTAGGTCCGCCACTGCATTGACCGGCACACTGACATCAATGGTTTCCCTGTAGTCCGTTGGAATACAGAAAACTATGCAAGGAAGATTTCCCTTCACTCCCTGGCACACGAAATACAACAGGAAGTGATGACTTTCACCAGAACAGGTGTCCCCATTGCAAGATTTCTCCTCTATTCCTGTTCCGGTGACAACTGGAAGATTTTGTATCTCCCATCGCTTTACATACAACGGACACCAGAGAAAGAATCTGCACAGCGGGGACACAGGCAGAACTGAAAACAAAATCTTGAGGGGGTTTTACAATTCTTTACTCATTCTTTGACTTTACAACAACCTCAATAATAAATAAGCTCCACGATTCCTGCCCATTCCAAGCATTGATCTTACCCTCCGAAATTCATATTCTCTGGTGGCCTCCCATCTCCCGGCACAGCGCACGCTCCTCCCGCCTCGTATGACAATATCCATAAAGGTCAATTCAGATGAATATCTCGGAGTCGGCGGAGCGCAGTGTCTGGGAAGAGCCGAGATCGGTTAATATTCTACAGATTGTGGGCAGAGATTCCCGTGGACTCCGACCCGCTGCAGGAAATCCAATCCAACACACAAGACCATTCACTGCACAAAACCAGCCTCATTTTCACCGCCAGTGAATACCAGAGAAATGGAATAAAAGGAAAGTGCGCTTCCTGTCTGTAGAAACATTGTGACAGACGTTTCCTCCCGGAAAGGTTACAATTTGTTTGTGTCAGAAATAGACGTGTTGTCCCAACCTGAGCAGATCAGAACGGCCGTTCCCCATCGGTCGGCCCAGAGCGGGTGAATCTCAGACAGTTCTCACTTCAGACAAACTAATATAAATTCACCGGAATGCTGTTTTTTTTTTTTAAAACAAACTTTTATTCAGTTTTTTTGCGGTTAAACCCCCAAAAGGGCATAACCGTATATTACCGTGACATATAATACAAAGAACTTGAGGTTACTCACAGCAACCCCTAAATTTGCTGAATGCGGGTTTTCTTTTTTAAAGGAGAACTATGAGGGGGGGAGGGGTGCTTTTCACTCACCTCATAGTTCTAGCCGACCTGTGACAATGAGACTGTCACAGGTCAGCTCAGTAGATCGGGAGGTGAGCGAACACATACCGGCGTTCGCTCACCTCTCGATCCTGTCACGGCTCTCTGCCGTGACAGGAGAGGGGCTGGATTCCCCTCTCCCCGCTCCGATCTGCCAGTGCTGACTGGCGGAACGGAATAGGGTGACGGGAGGACGCTAGTTTGTGTCCCCCCCGTTACCCTAAGGAGAACTATGGGGAAAAGCCCTGACCCTATAGTTCTCCTTTAATGCACTCGTTTACACTTGTATTGCAATGGGCTCAAGTTTTATATACAGGAGGAGAAAACAGAGGTGGGATGCAGGGGTGTAACTAGAAATCACAGGGTCACATAGCAAAATTTTGTATGGGGCACAGTGATTTCTAGTTACACCCCTTGCAGAGCCCACTTGAGATCCCACACAGCCCACCTGAGGGTGATTCTGCAGAGCCCACCATAGATTCTCTATGGTGGGCTCTGCAGGGTCACCCTCAGGTGAGCTGGTTGCACTCCTTACCTGTCCTCCTCTTCCTCCACGCTCGCTGATGGGCCCCTCCTCCTCCGTCGCCGGGCCCGCCTCCTTCTCCATCACGTGCCCTGCCTCCTTCTCCACTGCCGGGTCCAGCCTCCTCCACCGCCGCTGCTGGCTCTCATAGACTCAGCGGCGGCTGTGGAGACGAACGTGCCGCTGCACAGATTACCGTCAGTGACCTGAACAGCGGCGTGTTCCTCTTCAGAGCCGCCAGTGAAAGCCACCAGCAGAGGATGCCACAGCGAACCAGGCGGTCCGCTCGGAATCTGGCCGGGCCCCAATGTGCCCCGGGCCCCATAGCGGCCGCCTGGGTCGCTATGGCGATTGTTACGCCACTGGCGGGATGTAATGTCAGGGGGGAACTTGCTGCAAGTCATACAGAAGAGCAGATCCAGGAATCATTCTACCATCACAATATACCCAGCTGACTGACTGAGAGCAACACATGTAATAAGACTCTATGACCCTGTTCTATTATCTCAGCTACGGTGTCACCATAAGCCCTATCAACCCATTGCAATGGGGCCTGAGGGTGGAAGGGGGTCACATCAGAGGCACATTGAACATAGAAAATATGTCTGAAGAGAACACATATCTATCTTTTAGGAAATGCTGCTGCTAACACTGACCCTGGACCCCCTGTGAACAGGGCTGGATTTATTCTCTCTGCTGCCCCAAGGCCAGGTTCTTCACTGCGCCCCCGTACCCGCCAACCC
>NW_017308717.1:29350-31664 GCF_000935625.1 Nanorana parkeri
CCCCCCCCCCCCCCCAATGGAGAATGGCAGACCTGCAGGCTGCATACAAGTGATCTCGGCGTCATCACCGAGATCACTTGTACAAAACAAGTGGCGGCTTCCCCCGCTGTACATTTAGCTCTACTTGCCCAAAGCCGGGCTAAACGTAGAAAACAACTGCCCGCCCGGCGCCCGAAACTGCATGTCCCGGGCGTCAGGAGATAGGAATTCCACACCCCTGCTGCCCCTCTACTCCCTGCTGCCCCTCTACTCCCTGCTGCCCAGAGGTTGGGCCTTGGTTGGCTTTGTGGGAAATCCGGCCCTGCCTGTGACATCTCCAATCATGAAGATCTGACCTCAGACATACAGGAGGAGACTTCACAATGGTCGTCTCTGGTCACAGATCCCTTTTGCAGGCTGTGCAGTAAATTTGTTCAGCTGTCTTAGTAATGTAGATTTATCACCCTCAGAGCTTATGGTCATCCTGGCCAGCACTGAAACCAACCCTGTATGCCTAATGCAGACACGAGGCAATACAAATCCTGCAATGTCTCCTCTTTTTTCATATTAGAAAATGCTGTGATGTCATTATTGCTACCAATACTTCTTTATACCTCCTGGTCCCGAGTCGTGTAATGTCTATGCTGATGGGTCACTTGCTAACTGCCCTTCATTTAGACATTCTTTATATTATAGTGACACTAAACTCCAGAATTAAACCCTAAAAATCCATTCCAATTCCTGAACTCTGAGCAACAATGTATCTTATTTGTGTATCACTCGGCTGTAGATCCTCTAATCATCTCTGACACTGTCCTTCCTTCTGGAGGGTGACTACGTCTGTTCCCCATAGTCCCTGTGTGTGTTGTAGAGTAGTCACCGCTCCAAGCTCCCTCCCGGGATGGACTACAATCTCATGTTTAGTTTACTAATTTGTATTGGTATTAAAAAGTCCATCCCGTGAGCGAGCTTGTAGCGGTGACTACTTTACAACACACACAGGGACCATGGGGAACAACAGAAGCCACGTTGCAAACTGATTTCTCTCCAACCCCCAAGATATAAACTTTCAGCTTTTTAAGAAAGAGGAATATTTAAAGTGGTGGAATCTCTGCAGAAACTCGAGCCCTCCCCTCCTCCTCCACACACACAGACACACACACACACACACACACACTCGCTCCAGGCGCAAAATGGGCAGATCATCAAACATTCAGAGATACCTATAATAATTCTGCATTCACCTCCGCCCCCCCCTCCAAGCCCCTCCGCAGAATCCTCTCCCCGATGACACGCACATGACTCATCATGTCTCCGTGTCTCCAGGCGTTCTCTCAAATCTCATTTCTTCAGACTGGTCTGTGAAATTTTGAGCGTCTCCTTCTGTTTATTTTCTCACCTGTCAGAAAAACTTCCAGGTGAGATACCACCGAGCCTCTGCCAGTCCCACTCCGGTGCCGGGTCCTGTGTCCTGGGGTGGCTTCGGTTCTCCCACCTGCCTGTTAGACTGTAAGCTCCTCAGACCAATATAGGTCACCTTGTAACTATGTCACCATTTGGCAATTGTTACATTGGCCTGTGTCTCCGCTTACACTGTTGTGGAAGACTATGGCACTTACAGCGGCCCCTGCGTTCCGGTGACATGAGATAGAGGAAGAGGCTCACTTTATAGAAGGCGCCATAAGAAGGATGTAATTGGCTCCCCCACAGCGAGTGCCCCAAGA
This sequence comes from Nanorana parkeri, assembly GCF_000935625.1. NCBI lineage: Eukaryota > Metazoa > Chordata > Amphibia > Anura > Dicroglossidae > Nanorana > Nanorana parkeri. The sequence goes on from NW_017308717.1 coordinate 31,054, forward strand.
AATGGGAAAGGGGGGCGGGAGGGATGTGGGAATAGCACATGTCACCTATGGGCAAAGTACATACTTGCTATAAGAAGGCCCTGACACACCGCCCTGAGCATTTCAAATTGGGGACATAATGAAAAAATACAGAATCACAGACTATAGACTACAAAAACTGCACATCAAAGATCACGTCAGAAGATTCCGAAATATCAGCAGCTGAAGTTATTAAGAAATCCCTATAAATGCCAAACTCGGTCCGCTCCCTTCCTGAGTCTCCCTCTATATTCCTTTAATGTGATGTGCGGCCTCGTTAATTAATAAGGAGACTCAGGACATGGGAGTAGTGTCAGAATTTGACTTTTGAAGATAACTTCAGCCACCTATACCCCCAGATCTCGGGATTGCCAAGACTCGCAGGTAACTTCTGCTTGTGAGTTTTTTCCACACATGTTCAGTCTGTATTGCCTGGATTTGGTGCTGGTTACATTTTATTTGGATGATGATGGATGATGAATAATAATAACAACTACTACTACCACCATCACCATCACTACGACTACTGCTACGCAGGGCCGGATTTACTCTCTCTCTGTTTCCCCAAGGCCAGGTACTTCAATGCATGCTCC
>NW_017308717.1:32224-34605 GCF_000935625.1 Nanorana parkeri
CCCGCTGTACATTTAGCTCTGCTTGCCCAAAGCCGGGCTAAATGTAGAAAACAACTACCCGCCCGGCACCCGGAACTGCATGTCCCGGGCATCGGGAGATAGGAATTCCACACCCCTGCTGCCCCTCTACTCCCTGCTGCCCTGAGGCCGGGCCTTGGTTGGCCTGGTGGAAAATCCGGCCTTGCTGCTACTACTATATCTGAAACTCACAACCATCAGTGCTTCATCCCCTGGCAACCCACCAGTGTCAGTGCTTCATCCCCTGGCAACCCCCCAGTGTCAGTGCTTCATCCCCTGGCAACCCCCCAGTGTCAGTGCTTCATCCCCTGGCAACCCCCCAGTGTCAGTGCTTCATCCCCTGGCAACCCCCCAGTGTCAGTGCTTCATCCCCTGGCAACCCCCCAGTGTCAGTGCTTCATCCCCTGGCAACCCCCCAGTGTCAGTGCTTCATCCCCTGGCAACCCCCCAGTGTCAGTGCTTCATCCCCTGGCAACCCCCCAGTGTCAGTGCTTCATCCCCTGGCAACCCCCCAGTGTCAGTGCTTCATCCCCTGGCAACCCCCCAGTGTCAGTGCTTCATCCCCTGGCAACCCCCCAGTGTCAGTGCTTCATCCCCTGGCAACCCCCCAGTGTCAGTGCTTCATCCCCTGGCAACCCCCCAGTGTCAGTGCTTCATCCCCTGGCAACCCCCCAGTGTCAGTGCTTCATCCCCTGGCAACCCCCCAGTGTCAGTGCTTCATCCCCTGGCAACCCCCCAGTGTCAGTGCTTCATCCCCTGGCAACCCCCCAGTGTCAGTGCTTCATCCCCTGGCAACCCACCAGTGTCAGTGCTTCATCCTCCTGGAATGCACAAGAAACAGTGCTTCATCCTTCTGGACTACTACTACAGCCACCGTCGTCACCACCGCCGCCGCCACTTCTAGTACTACTACTATTATATGAATAGTAATCATCATCATCATCACTACTATTAATAATATTAAATTACAGCAACTTTATAAAAGCGGAAATCAGTAAAAACTACAAAATCACAAACCACTTTGATACTTTTAAAAAACAAAATATATAAAAATATCCGCTCTGCGCACAATAACTGAATCACCTTTGGCTTCTAATAGTAGTTAGAACTTTAGATTGTTGCTATCGGTCACATCATTTAGTTGAGACGGGTAAGAAGCACGCCGAGCAAAGCAACTATTTTTAGGCAAAATCCATTTTCTTGTCAGACCCCCCCTTCCGCCCCCCTATCCCAGGATAAGATAATGTTGCCATTTAAGAGATAAAAGAATACAGTATGTAAAACATAAATTTCACAATCTGATACAAATGACCTGCATCTGTAAACGCCTAAAAGCAGCCAACATCAGCAAAAAGACACAAAAAAAACCCCAAAATCACAACATTAAACCAGCCAGGTGTAAAAAAAACAAATCGAAATAAATATTCTGGAAGCGCCGATGTTTGCTTAGAATCTTACGAAGCATAAAAATTGTTAAGTACACGTTCTGCGCGTTCCCCTAGGGCTGTGCAAACACTTGTCGTCTGTTTGTTCTGGGTAGCAAACGCTGGAACCGGCCAGAACGCAGCCATTTGCCCTCATGACACAACACTCAGACAAGCGCGGCGTGCTCACCCATTGCGTCCCCGGCCGATCCATCGCTCAGAAGGAGGCGGTAGTGCTCGGTCTAGCGCTGGCGACGGCGCTCCTGATTAGCCGGTACTGACTCAGAATAAAATCACGCGGGGACAGAAGCAGGTTGATTCCACTCTGAGAGCGCCGAAGATCTGCTGAGCAAACAGAGATTCAAACCTGAGTTTATCATGACAGAAGTATGTTACACACGGCACACCCATGTCACCGCCACCAACGTACATTCTTAAAGGAGCACGGCATCAATAAAGAAAAATGCTTATGGCAAAACAAACGGGAACACCCTTAATCCTCGGCTTAACTGCCGAATCGCCTAAGCCATCCCCTTTAAGAGGCGCTGCCTGGAAGCAGGGCAGTAAACGGCGTGGGATAAAGAGAGGCCGTCACCGCGCAGAGAGGTAGGGTGACAGGCCATGGAGAGCCGCAGTATTCACTCGCTGCTTTAAAGGGGTCAGAACAAGCAAAAAGGAGATATTTCAGTTTTGGGTGAATGATGGAATGCTGAACCATCTGTTAGTTTCTTGGGGAGCTCTGGTGGTGAGGTCACCACCCGTCTACCTGCGGCCAATGAGAAGAAGTCAACTGTTCTCTGCTGGATTTCACATTCATTTTAAAGAGAAAGTTTCAGGAGTGAGATTCTGGGTTAAAAAGGTAAGGAAATAATGAACCAGCAATGGTGCCTGATCCTTTTGTGACACCCCCCCAAAATGACATTTTAACCTTTTGGGACC
>NW_017308717.1:34903-40158 GCF_000935625.1 Nanorana parkeri
CCCCAAACGTTGGTGTCTCAACCTTTTGGGACCCCCCACCAAAGTGTCGGTTGTTACGGTCTCAATCTTTTGGTCCCCCCGCAAGCGATGGTCCCTCATTCTTCTAAAATCCCCCCCAAGCAATGAGCTTCATCCTCCTGGGACTCCCTCAGCTGTCAGTGCTTCATTCTTTTAGGACTCCTCTATGCATCATTGCAACATGCCCCTGGGACCCCCACAAGCATCGGTGCTTCATTCCCCTAAAAATCTACAAGTGTCAGTGCTTCATTCACCTCGGAATCCACAACCATCAGTGTTTCACCTGTTTGGAAACCCACAAGCATCAGCGCTCCATCCTCCTGGGACTCCCTCAACTGTCAGTGCTTCATTCGTCTAGGACTCCTCTATGCATCATTGTAACATCCCCCTGGGACTGTCACAAGCATCAGTGCTTCATTCACCTGGGACTGTCATAAGCATCAGTGCTTCATTCCCCTACAAATCTACAAGTGTCAGTGCTTCATTCACCTGGGAATCCACAAGCATCAGTGTTTCACCTGCTTGGGAATCCAAAAATCCATCCCATCTGAATACACCAGTGTCGGTGCTTCATCCTCCTGGGAACCCAAAAGCATCAGTGCTTCTTCCCCCTGGGAACCCAAAAGCATCAGCGCTGCTTCCCCCTGGGAACCCAAAAGCATCAGTGCTGCTTCCCCCTGGGAACCCAAAAGCATCAGCGCTGCTTCCCCCTGGGAACCCACCAGTGTCAGTGCTGCATCCTCCTGGGAACCCACCAGTGTCAGTGCTGCATCCTCCTGGAACTCACAAGCATCAGTGCTTCATCCCATGGGAATCCACCAGTGTCGGTGCTTCATCTCCCTGGGAACCTAAAAGTATCAGTGCTTCACCCCCTTGGAATTCACCCATGTTGGTGCTTTATCCTCCTTGGAACCCGCCAGTGTCAGCGTTGCGTCCTCCTTGGAACCCGCCAGCATCAATGCTTTATTCTCCTTGACCTCAACAAACTATAGCCAAGTTTCCCAGTCCAGCCTCTGTACATACAGACATGGCGCACACACACACTACTAGTATGCAAAACAGCGCACTGAAATTTGTTTATAGTAAATAGCACCGCGGTGAGGAAGTCAGCGAGGAGATCACACAGAGCCCGGCGATTACATGTAATTACACATGTGGGGAATGAACAGGATAAAATATCATTACACATAATACAAATGTATTACACAAAAGGATCACGCCGACATCACAATCATCGTTTTACAGAGGGGATTAAACCGCCATTTCCTGGAGAAAACTGAGTGACAGAAATGTAATTTGTCTGACTGAATTATGAATCACGTCTTTCTATCCCCCGTGCGTATTTATAGAGCGCTCGTGACACATAAAGCCGAATATTACAGAAAAATGCTTTCTCCATATTAGCAGAAGCAGGTGGGGGATCATTGCTGTAATCTGCAGGAGAGGGAGGGGCCACATTGCTGTAATCTGCAGGTGAGGGAGGGGCCTCATTGATGTAATTAGGATAGAGAGGGGCCACATTGCTGTAATCTGCAGGAGAGGGAGGGGCCAAATTGCTGTAATTAGTGGAAGGAGGGGCTGCATTGCTGTAATCTGCAGGTGAGGGAGGGGTCTCATTGCTGTAATTAGGAGAGGGAGGGCCCACATTGCTGCAATTAGTAGGAGAGGGAGGGCCCACATTGCTGTAATCTGCAGGAGGGGGGAGGGGCCTCATTGCTGTAATAAGGAGAGGGAGGGCCCACATTGCTGTAATTAGGAGAGGGAGGGGCCACATTGCTGTAATCTGCAGGAGAGGGAGGGGCCACATTGCTGTAATTAGTAGGGAATGGAGGGTCTACATTGTTGTAATTAGTAGGAGAGGGAGGGGCCACATTGCTGTTTTTAACTAAGGGGGGGTGCACTGCTGTAATAAGCAGGAGAGGGAGGGGCCACATTGCTGTTTTTAACTGAATGGGAGGGACTATATTGCTGTAATTAGCAGGAAAGGGAGGGGCTGCATTGCTGTAATTAGCAGGAGAGGGAGGGGCCGCATTGCTGTAATCAGCAGGGGAGGGAGGGGCCACATTGCTTATAAATGTCTACACAAGGAAGGATTTTACATGTAACTAACATACATCGGATACGTTAAATGCTCATATAATCTCACATGAACGTTGTTGTTCAAATAAATTGTCCGGCGAAGGGGTCTCTTCAGAGTCCATTCATACCTAAGTGTTCCATTGTGGCGCGTTAACGTGCATTGTGTTATGGCAACCCGTTCATTATGATTGGGATACCAATGCACCACAATGGACGAAGAAATGTGCATGGCCCTTTTATTACACAGTGCACCACAATGTACAGTATACGCATTGTGGTGTGTAGTGTGTTGGGCTCCACTGTGCAATGTATTAGGCTTCCATTCACAATGAGCGACACCGCACACAGAGCAGGTGAGTTGCCACGTGTTTCGGCAATGTACATTAAGATCTGCGTTGTCACAACTCTCAATTGAGAATGTAAGACATTGTAAGCCCTCAGGGGCGGCGTCCTCCTAACCATCTTGTGTTGAATTGTATTGTGATTGTAATGTCTTCCCTAGGTTGTAAAGTGCTGCGCACACTGTTGGCGCTATATAAATCCTGTATCCTGTATAATAATATTAATCGTTTTTCACCTCTGCAAACAGATAGATTATTTAGCTAGCCAGGATCCCATCTGAAGCTCACTACAGATCATTGCAGCTCACTCGTCAACTCCTCCCATGCTCGCCTCCAGGACTTCTCTAGAGTCTCTCCCATCCTATGGAACTATTTACCCCAACCTGTCCGTCTATCTCCCACTCGGACTGCCTTTAGGTGATCCCTTACGACTCATCTCTTCAGGGAAGCCGATCCCACCTCAACCATCACTTTCTCAAACAATTCATCCGCACACAGCTCCCTCCTCATGTATCACTGGCTCCTCCCCTTTTAGATTGTAAGCTCTCAGGGGCAGGACCCTCCTTACCATCTTGTCTTGAATTGTATTGTGACTGTAATGTCTTCCTTATATTGTAATGCGTTGTGCAAACTGTTGGCGCTCTATAAATTCTTCATAATAATAATAATAATAAAGGGTTTGTATCTAATGAAAAGCAGCACAAGCTGTAATGTGATTGGCTGATGAGGATTAGACACGCCTCCACACATTGATGTGAAATTAAAGTAACTCTTTGTAGTAACAAATGAAATATCAGCTAACAAAGCCCAATCCTCCTCTCACCCACAGACAACACTAATGTATATCCCCCCCATCCTCCTCTCACCCACAGACAACATCAATGTCTATCCCCCGTCTGACTCCATACACTCAATGAGTTCCGCCATCAATGAAGTCTCTCCAGTCGGATGGTTACATAACAATAGAATGGAATTTTCGGCCTCGTGCAGCGAGGAGGCTTCTATAGCAACATCATCAACAACGACTTCTTCATTGTATACAAATCACAAAGAGACGAGGAAATCCCGGAGAACTTCCAATTCACACAGCGAAGAATGACGAAGAACCGCAGACCGAGATCTCTGAATGGAGGTGTCCGGGGGGGTTCAGCTTATCAGGGAAACTACAATGACTGGGGATCGGCTTTATTTTACATTATTCTAAATTTGTAAACAAATGTTTTTCTCTGTATTGTTGCCGTGTATATTTCCTCCGCTCCCTGCACTCCGTACCATAAGTATTCTTCTTTTATCCATTTACTCTTTTTTCCTTTATAGTCCCCACCAGTTCAGCGTGTGACAGGGTGGCAATGCAGGAGCAGAACTGGGAGGCAGTTGTCATCCTATAACAGGAAGTGCTTGAACAAGGTCCCTTATGGCAGGATTATTTTTAAAGCAGAACTCCAGGAAAAACTTCTATTACTTCTACTCCCACACTGCAAGGGTTAACTGCTCATTCTGGTCTAGGGAGGAGAATAAAAACAAGTTATATCCTCAGAGTCGGACAGCTGTTACAGTGCTCCCTCCTCCACTGCAACAGTGGTATGTCCCTCGGCGTCCTCACATCCTATAACATCGTGTATAGAACATGATGAGAAAAAACGAGCAGTTAACCCTTGTATTGCATTACAGGGGGTAGCCCCACTGCAAGGGTTCGTAAACATTTTGCCCGGAGTTAAAAATGCTTTGAACTGAGGAAAGGAAGCCCTGCTTCTCTACCAAGATGGCCGCCTCCACACGGGGAGACAGTGCAGTACAAGACATGATAAAGTCAGTAATGGGGAACTGGCAGCTGCAGGGAGACCACAGACAATACTGGAGACCAGTCCTCTGCGCTTCCGCAGTACAGGTCCTCTTTAACTGTTCATGGCTACACGGCAGACAGGGCAAAGGTATAGAACACGATATACAGTATATAGAACTCGCAGCAGATGGCAGTAAAGATTATTTGCTGTAATCAGGAAGAACTTTGGTGTTATTACCCAGATTTATCAATATGTTATACTGTGAGATGGGGGGGGGGTATATATTACACAGCAACAGGCGGAACTCTCTCCGCTCTCACATACCAGATACAGAGAGATTCTCATTGATGTGATTATGTGCAGCAAGAATCCATCATATCAGAATAAACAAATAAAATGTATCACTGATATAAATAAATAGAAGAATACAATGTATCACTGATATCAATAAAGATATAAAAGAATATAATGTGTCATTGATATCGATAAAAATATAATGCATCACTGATATCAATAAAGATATAAAAGAATATAATGCATCACTGATATCAATAAAGAAAAGAAAACAACGTATCACTGACATCAATACAAATATAAAATGAATACAATGTATCAGTCCTATAAATACAATGAGGGGAAATTATCAAAACTGGAGCAGACAAAATCTGGAGCAGCTGCGCACGGCAACCAATCAGCTTTTCCCTTCAGTTTGTTCAGTTAAGATTTGAAAATGAAAGAGAGACGCTGATTGGTTGCCACGCACAGCTGCTCCACATTTTCTCTTCTCCAGTTTTGATCAATTTCCCCCCATTGCATCTCTAATATGAATAAAAATAATCCAATACAACCTATCACTGATAATGATACAAATATAAATAAACTCGGCACATTCAGCAATATACAAAATGTGAGAATTGATGAACGCAATATAACGTAAATTTTGCCAAAATATTATTAAAAGATTTACTTCCCATCAGTCCCTTTCCAAGTTTTTTTCCCCACCACCTTAAACTGAAAACCCGACAATAGTTTC
>NW_017308717.1:40182-46246 GCF_000935625.1 Nanorana parkeri
GTGGTGTAAAATAGTTATTTAACCCCTCAAGTACCAGTCTGCAGACACACCTTCATTACCAGGACATGCGATAGTTTGACTGACCATGACGCAACGCTGCACCCACATGGATTGCTGGAGCTTTCTTTTATTAGTATTTACTTTCAAAGTTTCTTTATTGGTTTACAATTTGTATATAGAAACAGATTGTTACATCAAGTAACATGTGCAACTCAAAGTTCAATCAAATCATCTTCAACATCGATGCTGTAACCTAGGGTCGCCACCTTTTCTTCAAGTGAAACCCGAACACTCTAGCAACGCGCGGACATTTTTGGGGGGGAATAAGTCACAGCTTATTCACATGAGCTATACCCCCTCCCCCCATCCTTGAGCAACACCAAAATGGCCCCAATAGCAGCGCGTCATTGTACTGAGGAAACAATCTACTTCCTGTCTGGGGGATGATAAAATATTTGGTACTTATTACAATGAAGAGTACAGTAGCAGCTCAATGTGTCCGCACATGACGCCTCCCCTTGGTGAACTAGTCTTCTATTAGTATTCAATAAACATTCAGGATTTCTATTTTTTTGCTGCATAAAAGGAAAACATTTTGAAAAACAAAAACAAAATCCTGTTCCCTGACTTCCTGTAATAAAAACACAGCAGACAGAAAGGCCGGGGCGGTATGGCAGGTACTGAAGTTGTTAAACTGTCACTCCACCCCAGACCAATATTTCATTTTTCGGAGAGGCAGGATCACCCTCCTGGGTTGCACGCTCTGTCCTCCTGCCACAGAGTCTCATTCCTCCTGCCGCATGCTCCACAACACCAATTAAATGCAAAATAATCACCGGGAGCCGCCTTGAAAAGGTGGCAGCACGGGGGCAGAGCTGGGAACTTTGGCACAAATTTCACCGCCAGCGTCTTTGGGAATAAAAACAATCCAGCCTCCATGCCAAATTCTTGTTATGGGTGCACTAGATACAGCTCATCATTAATGTACAGGTCATACATAGAGTGAGGAGGGGGTGAAGGGGTTAATGTTTAGGTACAGGTCATACATAGAGTGAGGTGAAGGGGTTAATGTTTAGGTACAGGTCATACATAGGAGGAGGTGAAGGGGTTAATGTTTATGTACAGGTCATACATAGGAGGAGGTGAAGGGGTTAATGTTTATGTACAGGTCATACATAGAAGGAGGAGGTGAAGGGGTTAATGTTTATGTACAGGTCATACATAGGAGGAGGTGAAGGGGTTAATGTTTAGGTACAGGTCATACATAGAAGGAGGAGGGGAAGGGGTTAATGTTTAGGTACAGGTCATACATAGAAGGAGGAGGTGAAGGGGTTAATGTTTAGGTACAGGTCATACATAGGAGGAGGTGAAGGGGTTAATGTTTAGGTACAGGTCATACATAGAAGGAGGAGGTGAAGGGGTTAATGTTTAGGTACAGGTCATACATAGAAGGAGGAGGTGAAGGGGTTAATGTTTAGGTACAGGTCATACATAGAAGGAGGAGGTGAAGGGGTTAATGTTTAGGTACAGGTCATACATAGAAGGAGGAGGTGAAGGGGTTAATGTTTAGGTACAGGTCATACATAGAAGGAGGAGGTGAAGGGGTTAATGTTTAGGTACAGGTCATACATAGAAGGAGGAGGTGAAGGGGTTAATGTTTAGGTACAGGTCATACATAGAAGGAGGAGGTGAAGGGGTTAATGTTTAGGTACAGGTCATACATAGAAGGAGGAGGTGAAGGGGTTAATGTTTAGGTACAGGTCAAGGAGGTGAAGGGGTTAATGTTTATGTACAGGTCATACATAGGAGGAGGTGAAGGGGTTAATGTTTAGGTACAGGTCATACATAGAAGGAGGAGGGGAAGGGGTTAATGTTTATGTACAGGTCATACATAGAAGGAGGAGGTGAAGGGGTTAATGTTTAGGTACAGGTCATACATAGAAGGAGGAGGTGAAGGGGTTAATGTTTAGGTACAGGTCATACATAGAAGGAGGAGGTGAAGGGGTTAATGTTTAGGTACAGGTCATACATAGGAGGAGGAGGTGAAGGGGTTAATGTTTAGGTCACATACAGCGGGAGGATGGAGATGAGGGAGTTAATATGCAGAATGGAGGCAAAGGCATTCAGGTCACTAGGGGGTGAGGGGTTAAAATATGATCCCACATTCATAGTAATTAACCCCTCACCTGAATCTGCCTGATAATGATTAATTCATTCATAGGGACTGTGAGAAGAAGGGGAGGGCTCTTATTTGTAAACACTTCATCGTTTACATTTGTGATCCCTGTCATTGGCCATCACAGTGATTGAATCCCCCTGTAATATGCACCAACAGCACCACACAACCCCCCCTGCCTCAAATGGCAAATAGTCTAGAGACACCCCTGGCTGCCAATCAATTCCCTTGGAGGAGGGGCTGCATGTTGATGCATGTAGTGGCCCAATACCAGGTTGTAGTTTCGGACGGACAGAGAAACGCTCATAATGGTTGCTATGGCCGGGGCTCCAGGGCATGCTACAAAGCAACACCCCAGATAGCAAGCAATTGAGCTGCAAGTTGGAGAATGACTCGCTAAACAATTGCTAGACTTGCCGAGCTTCACAATTTTGTTCCACAACAGTTGAGCGCTCTTGTATGTAAACACTAGATCGTTTACATTTGTGATCCCTGTCATTGGCCATACAAAGTACAGAAGCACTCTGATTGGCTCTGTACACTGTGCCTGTGATCGGAGCTGTCCAATGATCATTTAATCACACACATCGAGCGGGCGTCCTGGTCACCCGAGTCTGTTTTCTGAGGTTCTGTCTAAACACGTCACTCCGGAAATACAGATCCAGCTCAACGTTTTATTACAATAGAGCGGTAGGGAGATGGTTAATGATGTGACAACTCCTGATGAACGGAGGGAGATGCCGGTGGGAGCGTGTTAGCGTTGTGCGCACTCTATACATGTGAATTATGTGTCTTTATGTTCATCAGTTTTACATTTGCATCACTTTTATTTATATTTCTATCAGGTAATATAATATAAAATGGCCTTGGGGCGGCAGGGAGAGTAAATCCGGCCCTGCCCGTGTCACTTCCCCCACCTTGGGAGATTGTAAGCTCTCATGAGCAAGGTCCTCTAATCCTTTTATATGGCATTGTATGTGTATTGTCTCCCTTTACATTGTACAGCGCTGCACAAACTGTTGGCGCTCTATAAATCCCGAATAATAATAATATGAGCGATACATTGTATTCATTTATTGATCATTTGTATCCAGACTGATTGAACAGTTCGTTTGCAGCAGCTATTTGCTTTTCTGTACTTATTTAAAAAGCACGGAAAGCGTGAGACTCTATGAGGGCCCTGATGAAGGGGGGTGTGGCCCCTGAAAATGTGCTCATCTTTACCCGCAGTAACATCTGTGGTCGATGGGCAGATATTAGTAATTTTCCAGTGACTGTGGCCAGGCCGCATCTGATTTTGATAACAAGGACAAGGCGCCCCGTCCTTTCTTGTGCCCTATATGAATGAACCTGTATTGTGTGCAATGGCTACATTGACACTGAGAAACAACAGGGGCGGAGGGTCCTCATCTGCAGGGCCCCCCTAACAATCTTATCTTGTTCTGTAAGAGGTTAGCATGTCTGCCTTGTAGCACTGGGGGTCCCCGGTTCGAATCCCGGCCAGGTCGCTATCTGCAAGGAGTTTGCATGTTCTCACTGTGCTTGCGTGGGCTGCCTCCAGTCGCCTCCCACACTCCATGCTGGAAGGTTGATTGGCCCTGTATGCGTGCACGCAATAGGGACTTTAGATTGCAAGCTCCTTGAGGGCAGGGACTGATGTGAATGTGCAACTATGTAAAGCACTGCGTAAATTGTCAGCGCTATATAAATAACTGTACTGTCTCCCTTTATATTGTACAGCGCTGCACAAACTGTTGGCGCTATACAAATCCTGCATCATATGGTGCATGAAAGCAGATGGGGGGCCCCCCCCCATCTGCTTTCATGCACCATATGATGCAGGATTTGTATAGCGCCAACAGTTTGTGCAGCGCTGTACAATATAAAGGGAGACAGTACAGTTATTTATATAGCGCTATGATGGCAGGTGAAGTGTTAATCGGCCGCGCAGACCAGGCAGCCGTGCGCAGTCTGTGCAGGGGAAAGGCGTGGCAGCTTCTTTAGTTTTAGAACTGTGCGAGGGATGAAAGGATGGGGCGCGGCGGAGATATGGCAGACGCCGAGAACCCGCGCGAGCCACACACAGCGAGATCGCCTCTCCCCGAGCAGAGGTCGACCAATGGGGGACGGGGAAGACCTATTCCTACGTTTCCTTCTGAAGTGGGAAAATAAAAATGATCACATTGTAAAGGGTTTTTTAGGAAACAGGTAACATTTTGAGTGAGGCCGCAGTGACGTTTGTACTTTGTAATGGAACATTGTAAATATTAGAACTTTGTAACAGATTAACAGGAAATATTATATGAAAGTTAAATAAAAATATTATGAAAAATAACAATCCCACCCCAGCCCAGCGCCGATCCCCCCATCTCTCTGCTAATCCTGACATTTACTGTGTGAGATTTCGGGACAGGAAGTCCCCCGTGTCCCCGGAATAATAAGTAGGGATGCACCGATACCGATATTTTGGTACCAAGTACCGATATTTTTTTTCTGTACTCACCGATACCAGTTACCGAGTACCGGAAGTCCCATTCAGGAAGCCAGGTGACGTGTAACGACTCGCCACCCGGCTTCTCGATTAACAAGAAAGCCATCCCATGCTTCTCGTCACTAGGTGACGAGAAAGCATGGAGCCCGCTTGCTGGCCAATCATTGTGCCTGTCGCCCTTTTCCATCCAGAGTGTCCCAGGTTGCCAAGAGCCAATGTCCCGCGCAGCTACTGGCCCAGCTAAGAGCCAATGTTCCGCGCAGCTACTGGCCCAGCTAAGAGCCAATGTCCCGCCCAGCTAGTGATGTAAGGAGGGAAAGGGGCGTGGCTTAGAGTGCTGTGCATGTTGACACATGGAGTGTCCCAATACCCGGTTGTACTCCCAGAGGGGCAGAGAACGCTCATAAGGCTTGCTATGGACGGGGCCCCAGGGCACTCTACAAGGCAACACAGGGGAGGGCCCCTATGTGTAAACGCTGCATCGTTTACATTTGTCATCCCTGTCATTGGCCCTCCCAGTGATCACAAGGTACTGAGGCACTCTGATTGGCTCTGTATACTGTGCATGTGATCTGAGCTGTCCAATGACCATTCAGTCACACGCATCGGGCGGGCGCCCTGGTCACCCGAGTTTGTTTTCTGAAGTTCTTAAAAAAACGGAAGTGAAAATTTAAAGGGGAATAGCAAAGCAGCTCAAAGCCACCGACGCAAGACATTGACATGCGAGCTCACTAGTATCAGTACCAGCGTCTTGCAGTCCCTGTACAGCAGGGCTCAGAGAGGGGAAGGGAAAAACAGCACAAGAAGCCAATCAGAGGGTGTGCAGGAGACCTGTAAGTGAAAGTGAGACTGCAGCACAGTTCGGATCCCCTCACAGGGCTTTGCTGTGTGGCAGAGATGTGTACATTTCAGGACAGGATGAACAGAAATACAAATCCAGGCAACCACCTCCTGTATATGTCGCTGTTTTGGAGTTTCAGCCAGTTGTTTCTGGCTCCGGGACCTTCACTGGCTGCACGCCGTGTCTGTTGGCCTTACCTCTATAACCTGCGGCTCCGTGGCCCAAGACACCGACTGATATCCAGAGCCCAGTGGCGCCGGGGACATCGGCGCCTGATTGTCCAGGATATGCATCGTCTTGGTGAGGGGACTGTAGGACTTCACTCGCTCCATGAAGACGTTGTCCCGGTCTGCGGCATTGCCGTTCTCGGACGCCCAGTAACTGGAGGTGGACATGTCGCCGGTGACGGTGCAGCACCCCCGCGATGACCAAAGCCTGCAAAGCAGAGAGAGAGCGAGAGAGTCCTTTAAAGGGTGACTCCAGCCATAGCGCACACTATCCAGACAACACTGGGACTACACAGTCGGGGGTGGGGGGGGGGGCCCCCCCGTTTCTC
>NW_017308717.1:46261-51011 GCF_000935625.1 Nanorana parkeri
CGCGGGTCGTGCGCGGGGGGGGGGGGGGGGGGGGGGTCCCCCCCGTTTATCTGAGTTTTATTCATTGTCAGATTAAGCAGGGCTTTCACAAGGTCTCTGGGCAGGACCTCTGCTGCCTTCTAGTCCTATTGTACAATGAGCCTCTCTTAGATCTACATTACTCTGCCATTGCCTCTTCCTGCGGATGGCAGTTTGGGGGTGGAGCCAAGGATGTGAATGATTTCTTTGTGAATGATCAGGGCATGTGCATAATTCTAGTGAAAGAGAGACTGCGGTGACTGCGGTGAATGCGGTCAGGAATGCTCGTTCTGCAGGATCCCGGACTATATGCAGGCTGGTCCGCCATGATTTCAGGGACCTCAGAGAACTATACAGAGGTGCCCCTTAAAATTATAATGTGTTGGTAATACCAGAGCACGGTGAGCCAGACTCCACCATTTCACAAAATGTCATGTTTCAGGTGCTGGGCAGGGCGGGTGCTGCCACTAGCCAAACTAGGCAGCCGCCTAGGGCACACTGCTGCCCAGGGCACAGCCTCAAACACTCACCCCCCCCACCATCTATTTTAAATGGCAAAAGTCAATAGCAGGTTGGCAATTGTACCTGCCCACTGAGCAGAAGAGTGGAACTGAGGGACAACTTTCTCTCTCAGGTCTGCACATCTACTCAGTGGGGGAGGGGCCTTGGGTCAATAGCCAGTCTGCTGGCTATTGCTCCCGGCTGCTTACATTCACTTGTCGCCTGCGGAAGCTAGCCAGCAGGAGAATGGGGCTGCCCGGGGGGATTTGGGGGTTGAGCTGGGGAGGAGGGGTGCTAGTAGCTGGGATTGGCTAGGGCGCAAAATAGTCTAGCACCGGCCCTGGTGGCAATGTTTATATGCATAGCACTTAAGAAGGACCTCATCTTTGGTGATGATCCCCATTTATCACCCAGTGAGCAGGTACAACCGGGTCGGAGTAGCGATACAGAACACGACAGGCTATTAACATGACAGGAGAGTTCCCGGACACATGCGTGTAAACATACAATTTATGAAGATGGAACATGGTAACATGTGATCCCGGGACCCCGGCTCTGCAAGGCTAGGGTGCTAATCATTGTGCTGCTGCAGGAATTTGCCTTCAATTGACTTCAAGGCTGCAGTACGAGAAGGGTGACCCCGGCGGCCAGCAGAGGGCGCCCATTACCCAGGGGGGAGGAGCTATAGATGGAGTCGCACACAGGACCGGACCGCAGCCCAATGGGAGGGAAAAGCTGTTTTTTATTAAACTTCATTTCCATGCAACCTTGTGCAAGTCTCATCACCTCCCGTCACCCCGGGCAAAATAAACCGGTTGTAACAATTTCAGCTCAGCAAAGATCTGCGTGAAGGCGGAGCGCCTCTGTGCGCGCTGTCGCCTCCAATGATATATGGCATTCATATCCATATCAAATCTTGTATGGGCAGGGGAGCCCGAGGATGACAATGACAGACACCGAGCCAATGGAGGTCAGGTCCGTCCCCTCACTACAAAGGGAAAGATTTATAGAAAAGGCCAATGCAACCCCAATGTAAGGGACATTCTTCCCACTGACCCCCAATGAACTGGTCTTGGTAGGGGTTTACCTGACACCTGATAATTATTTCAAGGGTTTCTCTGGGGTAATAGAGCTGAGACGGGCCGGTCTGGGCTATGTCGGGGTCTGCTCACACTAGTCCATTCTTTCCCATGTGGCCGGTTCACATCTCTGTGCTGCTGTATAGTGTTTTAAAGGGAAAGCAAATGGCCCTGCTGCGACGAATGTACATTGCAATATACACACACACAGGGGTGCGAGTGGCCCTTTAATCCTTCCCGTGCAGCACAGACCGGCCACACACGCTAAGAGTAATACATGTTTGTGGGATGAACCTTTGTATGCAGATTATAAATGTGTTACGAGAAGTACTCAGTGTAGACATTACAACCAATAGGATCAGAACTCCACACACAGAGCATTCATTCATTGTACCTCGTTATAGTGAACTTTTTAATCAGTGTTTGCTCCTTCAGACCCCCTCTGATACCCCCCCACCCCAACCTCACCCACCTCCTACAGATGGGACCTCACCCACCTCCTACAGATGGGACCTCACCCACCTCCTACTGATGGGACCTCACCCACCTCCTACTGATGGGACCTCCACTGTTTTTATTAACATTGTATCTTTGTATAGAACTTTTCTCCTTGGGGACTCCCAGTGCTTATCAAATTGGTAATGGGGGTAGGTAGGAGGTGAGGGAGCCATCTTGGGCGTGCTTGAAAGGATAGCAGAGCCAGTTTTTAGACAGGAGCCAGTTCCCCTACCAGCATGTCTTTGGAGCGTGGGAGGGAAGCAGACTACCCAGAGGAAACCTACACAAGCACCAGGGGACATGCAAACTCCATGCAGATGGCGTCCTGGCTGGGATTTGGTCCAAGGACCCATAGTGCTATAAGGGCGGAGATGCTAACCACTGAGCCACTGTGCTGCCAGTAGACCGGTCTCTCCAGGAGTTGAGAAACCTATGAACAAATGCAGGTCCCTTAGGGAGCGGCCATCTAATTTCCAAGCTTAAATCTGAAACTAAACTTTCCAGAGACAACTTGCTGCTTCCTTGCTGTATAGAAGCCTGCTGGGCACATTACTGCATCACATTGATACACCCGCATGTGTCACCTATGGATCCCTCGATTAAAGAAAAGCAGACAGAACAATAGTGGCAGGAGAAGGAGATTGGGTGGATCAGTCGGTGGAGTCAGTAGCCCAGGGGGGATTCCAGGGACAGGACTTTCCCAGGACGGACCTGCAGTGGTCAGGCGTGTGCGGTCTCCCATTGCAGGCTCAGCCAGGAATGTCTCCAAGCAGTTTACAAACAAAGCTGGTCTGTCAGGACTCCGCTCAGGGAGGACTCGCTGTGTGCTGCCACTTCCACTGCCCAGCCTGGAGAGAGGAGGGGGGCGGGACATACACACACAGGGAGGGTTGCCATAGGCTGATGGAGGAGCCACACACAGCACAGGTGGGCTCTGATTGGTCCAGGTGGAATGCCAAGGCTTACATCACAGTCAGGTGTGTTTACCTGTCTCAGGTGGCAGACAGGGAGGGGACAGAGCGAGTACAGGACCACGGTCACTGCAATCTATTATATCCTCCTGAGTTATATAACATGGCACTGTGTTATATTGTCCTAAACCATATCATATTATGCTACAGTATACCATGTGATATCATATTATGTTATATTGTCCTAAGACATATTATATAATACTATATTATATATTCTTCTTATAAAACTTTACATCATACAATGCTATATTATATTGTATTGTATTATATTATACTATGCTATAGTGTCCTAAATTAGATCAAACAGACGCGCCGTGCTTCAGCTTTAGCGCGTTGCATCTGTTTGATCTAATTTATTTATTTAATTAGCGCGGCATCTTTTCATCTTTTATATTTGATATTTATTTATTACTTTGTGGCAGCTTCCACAGCGCAGAATTTTTTTATATTTATACTGTCCTAAACCATATCACATTATGCTACAGTATATCAAATTATGTTATATTATATATTCTGCTATAAAACGTATACAATGTTATATTATATTATGTTAAATTGTCCTAAAATATATTACATAATCTGCTATAATATTTTATATCATACTTTTGTTATATTATCCTATATATAATATACAGTATATTGGGAAAAGTATTGGGCCCCTCCCCCTCCAAATCATTGGATTCAGGTCCTCCAATCCCCTCCATGGCCCCCGATGTATAGGATGAGGCACCTCGGCATGCAGACGCTTCTACAGACATCGGTGAGAGAACGGGTCGCTCTCAGGAGCTCGGTGACTACAAGCGTGGTACCGTGATAGGTTGTCACCTGCGCAATAAGTCCATCCGTGACATTTCCCGGCTACTAAATATTCCGCCGCGGTCGCCTGTTACTGGGATTATAACAAAGTGGAAGCAACTGGGAACACCAGCAACTCAGCCAGGAAGTGGTCGGCCACGTCACATGACAGAGCGGGGTCAGCGCATGTTGAAGCGCACAACCCCATAGAACACCTTTGGGATGAATTAGAGCGGAGACTGCGAGCCCCTCCCCCAACATCAGTACCTGACCTCACAAATGGTCCAACATTCCCATAGACACACTCCTAAACCTTGTGGACGCCTTCCCAGAAGAGGCGGAGCTGTTATAGCGGCAAAGGGCGGAGCCAACCCAACACTGGACCCTACGGACTAAGACTGGGATGCCATTAAAGTTCATGTGCGTGTAAAGGCATCCCAATACTTCTGGCAATATAGTGTATTACAATGTGTTATATTGATGTAAAACACATGATGCTGGACATTGTATCATGCTATATTATATCTTATCTGGTATATGGATACAGTTTAGGTTCTAGGTGTTGGGCTATAATATAGAATAGTATATATGACACTATGCAATAAACTGTGTTGCGGATTCTTACCTGCTTCTGTACTGTAGATATTATGACAATTCACTGTAATGCATATGAAGTTTTCCAGTAACAGGTCCTCTCTGCCCCCCTCGTAGTTGTGCGTCCCGGGCTCGGCGCGAGGCGATGACCCCACTGTGACTCTCTCTATGTATTATGGGAAGAACAAAGACATTTCTGAGAAAAACATTCTCTTGTTTCTATAGAGAGAAAGACAATTAATATCTCCATTTTCTTGTCACTGGCGGGTCAGCCGGCCGATATCGCTGGGG
>NW_017308717.1:51042-53259 GCF_000935625.1 Nanorana parkeri
TTTCTGGGCACGGGCGGGTGAGCCGGGCGATATCGCTGGGGGGGGGGGTCACCTTCTAAGAGGTCAGAATAACATTTGGATAAGATAGACATCAAAGGTCATCAAATCACCCAATTCACAGCCGATGACCCATAATAATCTATAATTATACAGCAACACAGCAACCCGAGGGCGACCAAGAGCACCTGTCACCTTCACTGTAAAGGGGCCGAGCTGACATAACAGGAACAACTCTATTTATAAAGCGCTGACATATACCGCAGTGCTGTACACTCCAATGTCCCCTCCCCCACAGTCACATCAGTCTCTGTACAGAGAGGCCGGCCCTGGCTGGAAGGACTCATAAACCCCACCGACTGTAAATCACTCGAAGAGACGACATTAACACCGAGAAGATAACGAGGAGATCTTCCCGGACGTTTAATTCTCATAGACGGTTCACAGCTCACAACATCTGCTCCTGGAAGTGGCCCTCCGACACTCGGGGGCGGACACCAATGGGGGCCACACAAACACCACTAACACTCTACCCATAGAGATCACTTCCACCCATTCTACGTTGTTTTCATTGTGTCACATTGTTGTTTTGCTTTCTTACTTTTTTTTTACAATGTTCATTTGTTACATTTGTTTCTTTGTAACTTTATTTGACTCCTGAAATGTTTTGCACTAGGAGTTGAATAGTTGATGGTCGGAACAGATTTCCAGCAGAGTTCAAGTGGACCTTCAGCCCTCGTTCACACGGGTAATGGCCGGCCCGTACAGATCTGTGCGGCCGTATCGAGCAGCTCCCGGGAAGGACATGTGCTCTGTGTGTGATTAGGACGGAGCCCCCGTTCATTCTCTATGGGACTACGCGGCCGTATGCCGCCCTACGCTCACCTGAATGACACGTCCGTACGGGTGGCCGTACTTGTACGCTGACAGGATGGATCTTGTCTGCGTCGGAGCGGGGACATCCGCACCCACATGGACGTGCTGGGCGGGTGAGCGTAGGGCGGCGTACAGGCGCGTACTCCCATAGAGAAGGACGGGGGCTGAGTACTAATCACACGCAGAGCACCTGTCCTTCCCGGGAGCTGCCCGATACGGCCCTGCACACCGCACAGGCCATTACCCGTGTGAATGAGGGCGGACCCAGATCTTTAAAATAACAACAAGCACACCTTTAGAAATGTTTAGTGATGACAATCTACAATCACATTCTTCTAGATCATTGCCGGATTTGTATTCTTGGCATTCCTTATTTCTCTTTTCTTCCCCAGTCTTCTGACGCGGCCATGTTCACTAAAGGGAAGGTTTTAAAAAATCTCCTTTTACTTCCTGGAACTCTGGCACATGTGACTAGGACATGTGACCACGCACAACATCTCAGGGGGAGAAAAACGCCTTTCCCCGAGATCTCGTGAGATTACAGATGAGATTCCCCAGCAATGCTCTGCTGATGTCACCTTCCCAGGAGGCAACGCGCTTGGGCACATTGCATCATTTGTGCCAAAGAGGACCAGGAAGTGGAAAAAAAAATAGTAAGTAATAGGGATGCACCGATACCACTTTTTTAAGACCGAGTACGAGTACCGATACTTTTGATCAAGTACTCGCAGATACCAATTACCGATACTTTTTCTTAAAGGGACAGGTCACATTTTTTCTAAAGCAATACAAACTAATGATTTAAGGTCACTTTCTTACTATTATGATTCATGAGATGACGAGGGAGCCTGACGAAGGCTTCCCGGCCAATCAGAATGCCGGGCGCTGCGTCATTACACAGCGTCCGGATTTGCTAGCTTCCTGACCAATCGGGAAGCCGGGCAGCGCGTCATTGCACGCTACCCGGCTTCCTGATTGGCCTGGAAGTCGGCTCCATGTTCTTATCACAAGTGACGAGAGAGCATGGAGCCGTTTCCTGGCCAATCAGGAAACCGGGCAGCGTGATACAGGAAGTACTCGTGCTAGGTATCGGAGCATTTGGGCGAGTACGAGTACTCACCCAAATACTCGGTATCGGCAGCGATACCGATACTAGTATCGGTATCGCTGCATCCCTAGTAAGTGAGATAAAAAGAGGTTTGTTTAGCTAACGAATGTCAGATGATTTCATATCAGCGTGCGGAGCTGTCCCCTGAGGTGATTGTTAGTCAAAGAGGGTGAAGGTCCGCTTTAAGGAGAGGTGAGGAGTTATTTAGCAGGAAGTGAACTGAAACATGTTCGGAG
>NW_017308717.1:53758-55642 GCF_000935625.1 Nanorana parkeri
CCCCCGGGACGGGGGGGGGGGGGGGGGGCCCACCAGGGGGTAAAATTAAAGTATTCCTGGGGAGCAGATGGTCCACTTTAATCCCTCATGATGAATATGCCGCGTTGGACAGAAGATGTCCATCTTGAATCTCCATCTTGTGTTTTGCACTCAGCTGAAGGTAATAATGACAATAGACAAAGCTGGGCCCCCGGGGGCCGTGTCCCCCGAGCTGAATTCCTCTCCAACACTTGCAGAGCGACATTCTGCAGAATCCAAAAATGACAGAGAAGGGCGAGTGATGGACGCAGCGCGCGGCCTCAAATCATGGCACGGGGTGGCCGGTGTCACGGCTGGGACTGGTGACCTCGGAGGCTCCGGACCTCGCCGCTTTGTACTGGGTGAGAGGACGGAGCTGTTGGTCATGTGATTGGATGACTCGGATAAAGGTGACGGAGAACCTGGAGACACACAAACACGTCTCATATCAGCCCCAGCGACCGTCCATCACCGCGCGGGAATACAGTGACCTCAACCCCAAAATCCATCCATCCCATTGTATACGGGGAGGCTGAACTGTACTCTGATTATATTTGACCTTCGCTGGTCCCCCCTTCCCCCGATAAACATGATAACGACCATATTTTAGTCCCGGTGATGTCATCACTGGGTCTCTGTGCAATGCAGACAAATCATGACCGGTGGGAGGGGCCGGCAGGGTGCTATAAAGAGCTTCCTGAAAACATCACAGCACCCTGCCTCAGTGCTTCTTTCACGAGCCCTCAGCACTGATGAAAGCAGTGGGTGGGCTCCTGGGAGGAGTTATGCTAATATAAATGAGTGGGTGTCAATCTGGAGGAGTGGGCGTTGATGGGCAGGCTGGATTTGCATGCAGACCGCCCCCATGTGATGCTGGGCCTCCATGATTGAAAGAAGTGAAATCCAATGAATGAAAGGGGCGGGACCAGGGACAGAGAGGCTGATACTATAAGACTAAAGGGAAGGATGGAGGCCAGATATGAGACTGAAGGGAAGGACGGAGGTCAGATAGAAGACTGAAGGGAAGGACGGAGGTCAGATAGAAGACTGACGGGAAGGACGGAGGTCAGATATAAGACTGAAGGGAAGGATAGAGGTCAGATAGAAGACTGAAGGGAAGGACGGAGGTCAGATAGAAAAAATCTCCTTTTACTTCCTGGAACTCTGGCACATGTGACTAGGACATGTGACCACGCACAACATCTCAGGGGGAGAAAAACGCCTTTCCCCGAGATCTCGTGAGATTACAGATGAGATTCCCCAGCAATGCTCTGCTGATGTCACCTTCCCAGGAGGCAACGCGCTTGGGCACATTGCATCATTTGTGCCAAAGAGGACCAGGAAGTGGAAAAAAAAATAGTAAGTAATAGGGATGCACCGATACCACTTTTTTAAGACCGAGTACGAGTACCGATACTTTTGATCAAGTACTCGCAGATACCAATTACCGATACTTTTTCTTAAAGGGACAGGTCACATTTTTTCTAAAGCAATACAAACTAATGATTTAAGGTCACTTTCTTACTATTATGATTCATGAGATGACGAGGGAGCCTGACGAAGGCTTCCCGGCCAATCAGAATGCCGGGCGCTGCGTCATTACACAGCGTCCGGATTTGCTAGCTTCCTGACCAATCGGGAAGCCGGGCAGCGCGTCATTGCACGCTACCCGGCTTCCTGATTGGCCTGGAAGTCGGCTCCATGTTCTTATCACAAGTGACGAGAGAGCATGGAGCCGTTTCCTGGCCAATCAGGAAACCGGGCAGCGTGATACAGGAAGTACTCGTGCTAGGTATCGGAGCATTTGGGCGAGTACGAGTACTCACCCAAATACTCGGTATCGGCAGCGATACCGATACTAGTATC
>NW_017308717.1:55910-56368 GCF_000935625.1 Nanorana parkeri
GGCGGGCCGGCAAGTATAAATCTATACTCAAAAGGTGAAACAAAATGGACAAATAAACAAACTTTCTGGGATAACCTACCCAGATAGTATACAGGAGGGGACGTTTAATTGATGCTCATGGACTAGAAAAGGAAACCCAATTACTCATATTTATTAATTCCAACAATAATAAAAGACGAAATGTAACAAAAAAAGCATAAAAGCCGGGATAAAAAGTAGAGACACGCAGAGAATACACATAACCCGCCCAGGACCAGGAACCATATCAAATATTAGTCTGTAGTGTTATCCAGGAAGTTGTTTCTTCACAAATAAAGATGTTTCAAAACATTGAAGATATATTCAGCGTGGGTGCTAATTCTCAACGCGTTTCACATTCAAGCTTCCTCAGGGGAGGGTTTTCAATAATACAAATGTGCTTCAAAAAAATAGATAGACCAGCAGATGCGGACCCAACC
>NW_017308717.1:56403-69390 GCF_000935625.1 Nanorana parkeri
TAAATATAAAGTATTCCTGGGGAGCAGATGGTCCACTTTAATCCCTCATGATGAATATGCCGCGTTGGACAGAAGATGTCCATCTTGAATCTCCATCTTGTGTTTTGCACTCAGCTGAAGGTAATAATGACAATAGACAAAGCTGGGCCCCCGGGGGCCGTGTCCCCCGAGCTGAATTCCTCTCCAACACTTGCAGAGCGACATTCTGCAGAATCCAAAAATGACAGAGAAGGGCGAGTGATGGACGCAGCGCGCGGCCTCAAATCATGGCACGGGGTGGCCGGTGTCACGGCTGGGACTGGTGACCTCGGAGGCTCCGGACCTCGCCGCTTTGTACTGGGTGAGAGGACGGAGCTGTTGGTCATGTGATTGGATGACTCGGATAAAGGTGACGGAGAACCTGGAGACACACAAACACGTCTCATATCAGCCCCAGCGACCGTCCATCACCGCGCGGGAATACAGTGACCTCAACCCCAAAATCCATCCATCCCATTGTATACGGGGAGGCTGAACTGTACTCTGATTATATTTGACCTTCGCTGGTCCCCCCTTCCCCCGATAAACATGATAACGACCATATTTTAGTCCCGGTGATGTCATCACTGGGTCTCTGTGCAATGCAGACAAATCATGACCGGTGGGAGGGGCCGGCAGGGTGCTATAAAGAGCTTCCTGAAAACATCACAGCACCCTGCCTCAGTGCTTCTTTCACGAGCCCTCAGCACTGATGAAAGCAGTGGGTGGGCTCCTGGGAGGAGTTATGCTAATATAAATGAGTGGGTGTCAATCTGGAGGAGTGGGCGTTGATGGGCAGGCTGGATTTGCATGCAGACCGCCCCCATGTGATGCTGGGCCTCCATGATTGAAAGAAGTGAAATCCAATGAATGAAAGGGGCGGGACCAGGGACAGAGAGGCTGATACTATAAGACTAAAGGGAAGGATGGAGGCCAGATATGAGACTGAAGGGAAGGACGGAGGTCAGATAGAAGACTGAAGGGAAGGACGGAGGTCAGATAGAAGACTGACGGGAAGGACGGAGGTCAGATATAAGACTGAAGGGAAGGATAGAGGTCAGATAGAAGACTGAAGGGAAGGACGGAGGTCAGATAGACGACTGAAGGGAAGGACGGAGGTCAGATATAAGCTAACCATTTTAAGAATCTGTTGCAAAGTTTCTTCCCTGGAGATCCTGCTAGTAACGGTGACAACACTCAACTCACTGTATCTAACATTTGTGTCATGTGACTTCTCTGGATGTTTGGTGATATTCTGTCTCCGATGATACAAATTATAGACCTTTCATTTCTCTGTCATCTGCAGGGGAGCCAATCAGTATTCTCCTCACTGTAATGTCTTTGGTCACATTGAGTTCATCATCATTGGGATTAGTAATATTCTGGACACAATGAAGGTCTCGGGAACAGACGTATTGTACAGGAAACAGGAAGAGATCTGTCCCCCGGAGACACAAAGTAACATCTCTGCAAATAACTTTTGTAACAATGTTTTTCATGCCGGTAAATCTAATATTTAATCTTGAGCTATTGACCATTGTGAGTGTTTTTGGGAACCAGGGGTGCTGCTCCTTACTAGGCCCACCAGCGGTGGCGCAGGGCACGGGTTTCCCCTCCTCCTGGCAGGACTCCTGGCGCGCGTGGTATCTTATTTACTTTTTTATATTTTTGTATCTTATTATTGTTTATTTTTAATAATTATTTTCTTATTTTTTAATAATTAGTTTTTCTTTTAATTACCTTTTTTATTTTTTTATTTCATTATTTCATATTATTTTTTACTTTTTTTAATTTATTTAAATTTTTTATCAATTACATTTTTTTCCCACCTAACTTTATTGCTATCACACAGGAGAAAACAATCCCCTGTGTAATAGCAATTGGAGGTGACAGGTTCTCTTTATTGACCCCTGTCACCTCCAATACAGGAGTTCAAGCACAGTACTGTACTGGAACTCCTGTGACGGGTGAGAGAGGAAGAGCAAGGCACGGCGCAGCACAGCACAGCACGGCACAGCACGGCACGGCACAGCTCTCCCCTCTCACTGTCTACAGCGTACACGGAGCGGCGGGGTTACTTATAACCCGGCCGCTCTGCTCACTGCAGTCAGAGACTCGGGACTCGGCGGCGGAGGATGGAATCAAAGGAGTGAGGTAAGTGCAGGGGGGAGGGGAGGAGGCTGCACACTGTTTACATGTGATCTTGGCGACATCGCAAGGACACCGCTGCCGCCCCTCTGCGCCCTGCCGCCCCGAGCCTGGGCCCCGGTGGCCTTGTGGGGAATCCAGGCCTGGCTCCACTCACGGCCCTGCCGTACACCCCTGACAGTTTTCCTGCACGCGGTTCATCGTTCGGGTTTACAGACACTTTGCGTTCCTCAGTTTCAGGTCCCGGATACTTTTTATGCTCCTCTGGCGGATCTGTCGGGATGATAATTCTGATTAAACGTTTTTTTTTTTTTTCCAGGGTTATTAAAGTTTTTAATTAAACACGTCGACTCTTTTTATTGAGCAACGCCGGCTGGAAGGCTGACGGGAGCATTAAATGCGATGAGTAATTGTATTTTCTCAGGTAATTGTGCGAGGCGTGGACGGAGAATTAGCGAGGCGCTCGCTCGCCGCGGTCTCTCCTCTTTATTCGGCGCTCGGTGAGAAGACGGAGCTTATTGGCTTCTTAAATTACAATAAAATAGGACAGGAAGTCTGACAGCTCCCAGCCCGCAAAAATGGAGCAGAACGGGTTTCCTGCGTCCCCTCCGGGGGGGGGGGGAATAACAGCTTCAATTACTGAGACGCGGCAGGTATGCAGTAAACAGAGCGAGCTTGTTACCGGCTGGTGTCCGCGGAGTTCAGACTTTTCGGGAACCCTCGTAGATCCCGAGGAGGTCAATCATCTCCCGCAGAGCAGAGAGAAGATTATTAAACTCCATCTCAACCTTCTATGTAAATCTGCTGCAAATATTCCAGAAGAATCCAAATAGAAAGTGTACAAAGTCTGACAGATTGTTTTCTTTAGAAAGCAGCCACAGCAGAAAGGCCTGTCCCCTGCCAGCACGGTGCAGAGAAGGACTCCGGCTCTATGTGTGGAAGCAGTGGTCTCTCTGCTGAGTGAAAACTAGAACTATCCAAAACCACAGCTCACAGCTCCAGTAAGGGCTGACTGACAACTTAGCGATGCGTTGCTGTGTGTTAACGCAGGTTACTCTGCCCGTTAAGATGCATTACAATAAGGCAGCCCATTCATGACGAGTTCATTGATTATGAATGGGCTGCCAATGCAACATAATGGATCGAAAGACATCTATCTCTCCATCATAGCTGTCCAGCTCCCCCCTTCCATCTCTCCATCATAGCTGTCCAGCTCCCCCCTTCCATCTCTCCATCATAGCTGTCCTGCTCCCCCTCTTCTATCCCTCCATCATAGCTGTCCTGCTCCCCCTCTTATGGTCACATGACACATTACTCTCATATATATAGAAGCATTTACTTACAGATGAGACAATGTCACTCATCTCTATGTACAGAGAGATAGTTTTATTGCAGTGAAAGTCTGCTGGGATCCCGCAGTGAATAGGCCGGAGCCTGGCGGGGCCCCCAGGAGCCCACACTCTGCTCTTTATTTCATTAAGGATACAGAATTTCCTCCACCCAGAGCTAAGCCCAGCAATCCCATCCTAATGACGGCTTCTCTCCCTGTAATTATCACTCAGACTCCTTACACAATACACGGTCAGACCCGTTCCTCCGAGCACTGTCAGCACTTCTCTGCTCAACCGCCTCCAACCAATCAGAGGGCTGCCCCAAATCTCACACATGACACATACAAGTCAATTATCACCAATTATCAAATGAGTGACACACGAGGAACGAACAGTCATCCGAAATACTCTGCTGGAGGACTCTGCTCCTCTCCTGAGATACTCTGCTCTGCTGGAGGACTCTGCTCTCCCCATATATACTCTGCTGGAGGACTCTGCTCCTTCCTCTATAACTCTCCTCTCCTCATATGCTCTGCTCTGCTGGAGGACTCTGCTCTCCCCTGATATACTCTGCTGGCGGACTCTGCTCCTTCCTCTATAAATCTCCTCTCCTGATATACTCTGCTCTGCTGGAGGACTCTGCTCTCCCCTGATATACTCTGCTGGCGGACTCTGCTCCTTCCTCTATAAATCTCCTCTCCTGATATACTCTGCTCTGCTGGAGGACTCTGCTCTCCCCTGATATACTCTGCTGGCGGACTCTGCTCCTTCCTCTATAAATCTCCTCTCCTGATATACTCTGCTCTGCTGGAGGACTCTGCTCTCCCCTGATATACTCTGCTGGCGGACTCTGCTCCTTCCTCTATAAATCTCCTCTCCTGATATACTCTGCTCTGCTGGAGGACTCTGCTCTCCCCTGATATACTCTGCTGGCGGACTCTGCTCCTTCCTCTATAAATCTCCTCTCCTGATATACTCTGCTCTGCTGGAGGACTCTGCTCTCCCCTGATATACTCTGCTGGCGGACTCTGCTCCTTCCTCTATAAATCTCCTCTCCTGATATACTCTGCTCTGCTGGAGGACTCTGCTCTCCCCTGATATACTCTGCTGGCGGACTCTGCTCCTTCCTCTATAAATCTCCTCTCCTGATATACTCTGCTCTGCTGGAGGACTCTGCTCTCCCCTGATATACTCTGCTGGCGGACTCTGCTCCTTCCTCTATAAATCTCCTCTCCTGATATACTCTGCTCTGCTGGAGGACTCTGCTCTCCCCTGATATACTCTGCTGGCGGACTCTGCTCCTTCCTCTATAAATCTCCTCTCCTGATATACTCTGCTCTGCTGGAGGACTCTGCTCTCCCCTGATATACTCTGCTGGCGGACTCTGCTCCTTCCTCTATAAATCTCCTCTCCTGATATACTCTGCTCTGCTGGAGGACTCTGCTCTCCCCTGATATACTCTGCTGGCGGACTCTGCTCCTTCCTCTATAAATCTCCTCTCCTGATATACTCTGCTCTGCTGGAGGACTCTGCTCTCCCCTGATATACTCTGCTGGCGGACTCTGCTCCTTCCTCTATAAATCTCCTCTCCTGATATACTCTGCTCTGCTGGAGGACTCTGCTCTCCCCTGATATACTCTGCTGGCGGACTCTGCTCCTTCCTCTATAAATCTCCTCTCCTGATATACTCTGCTCTGCTGGAGGACTCTGCTCTCCCCTGATATACTCTGCTGGCGGACTCTGCTCCTTCCTCTATAAATCTCCTCTCCTGATATACTCTGCTCTGCTGGAGGACTCTGCTCTCCCCTGATATACTCTGCTGGCGGACTCTGCTCCTTCCTCTATAAATCTCCTCTCCTGATATACTCTGCTCTGCTGGAGGACTCTGCTCTCCCCTGATATACTCTGCTGGCGGACTCTGCTCCTTCCTCTATAAATCTCCTCTCCTGATATACTCTGCTCTGCTGGAGGACTCTGCTCTCCCCTGATATACT
The DNA here is from genome assembly GCF_000935625.1 of Nanorana parkeri. Lineage (NCBI taxonomy): Eukaryota > Metazoa > Chordata > Amphibia > Anura > Dicroglossidae > Nanorana > Nanorana parkeri. The sequence goes on from NW_017308717.1 coordinate 61,895, forward strand.
CTGCTGGCGGACTCTGCTCCTTCCTCTATAAATCTCCTCTCCTGATATACTCTGCTCTGCTGGAGGACTCTGCTCTCCCCTGATATACTCTGCTGGCGGACTCTGCTCCTTCCTCTATAAATCTCCTCTCCTGATATACTCTGCTCTGCTGGAGGACTCTGCTCTCCCCTGATATACTCTGCTGGCGGACTCTGCTCCTTCCTCTATAAATCTCCTCTCCTGATATACTCTGCTCTGCTGGAGGACTCTGCTCTCCCCATATATACTCTGCTGGAGGACTCTGCTCCTTCCTCTATAACTCTCCTCTCCTGAAATACTCTGCTCTGCTGGAGGACTCTGCTCCTTCTAACTCTCCCAAGTTGTGAGACACATATCGCATGCTGATGTAATGTGAGTTGCCCCCGGCGGGTTGCACACACGGCGCTCTCTGCTCGCAGAGATACTTCACATATTCTTTCTTTACACACATTCCATCGTAAAGTTGAAATTTGAATTTCAAATAACTCCGAGGAAGGAGAACTTGTTTACTTGTGAAATTCGCAGACCGGGGCCGGGCTCAAAATTGTTTCAGATAATGATTTCTTTTTCTTTACTTTGCAGAGACAAAACCGGTTCCCAGCCGCAGCCCATCGGAGTGTACAGCAACAGTCCCTTCCCCCGTGTCAGCGCTCTCTAATAATCTCCTGTCACCTCTCATCAGTCTCTTTTTCAGGATGCCGGCACTCTCTCATAGTCTCTCATGCAGTGTCGTCACAATGGAGATGCGGGGGGGTGCGGCCCGCACCCGGGTGCCACCATTAGGGGGGTGACACCAAAATGACTCACAGTCATTTTGGTGTCACCCCCCTCTGAAAAGTCGGGCAGTCGATCATGGATCGAACGCCCGACAGTATCAGGAGAGAGGAGGGGACCCGGCGGCATACCTCATCCCGCCGGGTGACTGCCCCCTCCTCTCTCTGCCGCCGTCCATCACCAAGATGGCCGCCGGCAGGTATCAGAATACTGCCGCGTGTGCGCGATGACGTCATCTTGCACGCGCGCGGTGACGTCTCGGCGGGGTGACACAGGGTTACCGCTCTGGGTGTCACCCAGCCTCGGGACGCCACTGTCTCATGGCATGTTGGTAATGCGCATATATACGAGCGTATGTGGGCGCAGTGTTTGCAATCATACAATGCATCATTCGTAATAGACATGTTCATGAACTGTACGTGCGTATATGCGCGTAAATACGCTGCCCGGACGCATCTCGGTTCCATTCTGTTTTTGCGCATTTGTACGCTATGCAAATATAAGAAGCCATTTATTTCCATATGCTGCATATGGGACAATACGTGTGTACGCACGGCAGTGTGAATGAGGCCTAATAGTCTCCTGTTGCATGCCATGGCCTCTAGTAGTCTCTGTCAGCATGTTAGTAGACTCTTACAGTCTCTTGTATATCCACAGCACCTAGTCAGCACTCTCTAATGCCTCATTCACATGAGAATCGTCCGGCATGTACAGCTCTGTGCTGCGTGCACGGCCGTATCGGGCAGCTTCCGGGAAGGACATGTGCTCTGCGTGTGATGAGTACGCAGCCCCCTTCCTTCTCTATGGGACGACGCGGCCGTACGCCGCCCTACGCTCACCTCAAGTGAAGGTCCGTGCGGGTGCGGGTGCGGGTGTCCCCGGCTCGGATGCAGACAGGATCCATCCCATCAGCGGTCGAGTACGGACACCGGCACCAACGGGTGAGCATGGGGCGGCGTACGGCCGCGCAGTCCCATAGAGAAGGACGGGGACTGCGAGATCTATTTAAAGTGACACCAAACTCCGGAGTTAAATCTTAAAAATACTTTCAAGTCCCTGAACTATGAGCAACAATGTATCTTATTTGTGTGTCACTCGGCTGGAGATCCTCCAATCATCTCTGACACTGTCCTTCCTTCTGGAGGGGGGGCTACGTCTGTTCCCCATGGTCCCTGTGTGTGTTGTAGAGTAGTCACCGCTCCAAGTCCACGTAAAATGACAGAGCGGGGTCAGCGATGTTCTCTGTACAGCGCCGCGGTATATGTCAGAGCTTCAATCATTGTTAATGATAATATAATGTGTGCGCTCCTATAGGCCGCGCCCCGGATAAATATACTTACTCTGCACACACATCTCATTTCGCTGGCATTGAACAAGTGGAAGTTGATTCTGGAATTGATCCCTACAATGTGCGGCGCCAGCGCTCCCGGGAACGACAGATCATTATTCCTGCTGCAGCTTGTCCCAAACATCACAAAATCTAATACCGTGAAGACATAAATTATCGGGGTGCCTGGCGCGGGGCCCGCTCCCTGTAATGCGCTGACTCCCGCCAGTCACAGGGTGGGAGGACAAGGAGGCGTGCGACTCGTCCAATCACTTACTTCGGCTGAACATATACAGTGTATACACAGCTTTATATTGACATGGAATCAGATGGAAGCAAATAATCCGCTGAGATTTAATAACAATGTGTCCATCTTGTAGATTGTTATCACATCGCTCTGCGCAGTACAGGAGGCGGAGCCAAAGCTCCGGGAACACCAACAGACTCACAATCTGAACATCAGACCGTCCCAATAATCTGAACACAGAACCTGTCAGTGTGATTGGCGTCCGGCGTCACTGGATACAGCGTTCTGTGAATCTGTTACAAAGTTTTTTCCCCGGAGATCCTGCCAAGAACAGAACTTCCTGTTTCAGGGTGACAACACTAAGACCCCATTCGCACTGAGCGACGCGGAAATTCGCGCTGAGCGGCTTTGAGCTACATTGCGCGATATTGAGCGACGGCGCGCGTTTTATCGCATTTTTTGGGCGGGACTTCGTCGCTGCTACATTGGGCTGTAACCAATCAACAGCGGTCTTGATGTGACATCGTTCTTTCCTTCCATATTGCTGTGCAAAAGTGACCCTTCCGTAGCGCGATATCGCGCGACAAAGTCGTGCAATGTCGCCGTCAATGCGCGATTTCGCGCGACTACATTGAAGCTGAATCGCGCGACACCCGCGGGAAAAAAAGGGTCATGTACGAGCGACGAGCTGCTGGCCACATTGAGCTGTGAGATGTGAACAGCTCCATTGAAATGCATTGGACGAGCTACATAGAGCGTGGAAATATGCGCGATTTCGCGGCAGAAATCGCACGATAAACCTCTCAGTGTGAACGGGGCCTTAGGGGCTGATTTATGAAGCGTCCAGCCAGTGTATAGCCGGGTGAAAGCCGTTCGCACACCACTAGGTGGAGCCGAGGAGCGCAGGAATTTCTTATGCTCTCCAGCTCCATCTAGTGGCGGAAGATTTATATAGCAGCCTCTAACTTGCTGCCTCTTATTGGGCAGCAGCAGCGTCACTCCTTCAGTTGGCGTTGCTCTTCCGGTCGGGTCTGCAGGTGGCACATAAAACCTTATAGGCGGCCCACCGGCCATTGTTATTTAGCTGCAAGAATGGAATCCAGCTCATATCAGTGAGGACCCGCCCGGCTCGCCTCCACGCTCCCTAAAACCGCCACAGATTACCCTAAACCAGGGGTAGCAAAACTCCGGCCCTCTAGCTGTGGGGGTGAAACGACATATCCCATGATGCATCTCTCTCTCCGAGAGTCATGTCTGTGTCTGTGAGAATCTTGCAATGCCTCATGGGATTTGTAGTTCCACCCCACAGCTGGAGGGCCGGAGGTTTGCTACCCCTGCCCTAAACAGACCGGGATCTGCAGGGGGTGAACGGCCGGTGCACACAGGTGAATGCGAGGGTGAATAGATTCACCGGCTTCTAATAAGCTTGTGATAAGATATAGGAGAGCGATGAGTCGGTGATACCAGAATATGCGTCACATGGGAAGACCCGCGGCAGAGCCCGAGCACACGCGGGTGACGGGATCCCGGCCAGATGTGTCAGTCAGGAAGGGAAACCATTAAAGCCGCATCACACGCACACCCTGACAATTACCGATGAGACACGCCGTGCCTGGAGACGGTGCCAGATGGGGCCGGGCAGAGCCACTTCAGCTGCACCCGAGGGGAGCACAACAACGTCACCGACCGCACAGCACTGAGAGCCGAACTACAGCCGCACTGCGGGCAAACTCCATATGAACTGACCAGTCACAGAGGGCCTGTCCTAGTCATCCTGGCATTCATCATGTGCACCAAGCTAAATCCATGTAACCTTGGACCCGGCCCCGCCCCTCTCGCTGCAGCCCCGCCCACCCAGCTAGTGCATGAGAGGGAGGTAACACTGGATTGTAACATGACTGCGCAGGATCTTGAAGTATCCGCTGTCTCACCGCTGCTTCCACGCGGAGAGCGAGGGTCCTTCTCCGACGCACAAATCACGATTGGAATTCAGAAAAAAAAAAACTATACAGGGAAATAGACTGATCAGTGGGGGAGGGGAGACTGAGGAAATGCTTCCTCCTGCCTGCAGCAGACTGATCACAGGGGGGAGGGGAGGCTGAGGAAATGCTTCCTCCTGCCTGCAGCAGACTGATCACTGGGGGGAGGGGAGGCTGAGGAAATGCTTCCTCCTGCCTGCAGTACTGATCACTGGGGGAGACTGAGGAACTGCTCCCTCCTGCCTGCAGCAGACTAATGACATCACCTCACTGTAGGCAAAGGCAATCCATCCGGACTTGTAAACTTCCTGACAGTTGCCATATTTTGCACTTGGTCTTATTTGGGACTTTCCGCCATCTCTCCGGCATGAGGGCCGCGTGTGCACACAGGGCGTGACGCCGGCAGGTCGGTGAACAAACACTCCCACACCCCTCAGACGTGACAGTCCCGGCAGGCGAGGTGGGAATCTGGCAGTGTGTGGCCAACATTCAGGTTTGTCTGGCTGCCTGCAGAGATGATTAGCGCCGCGGGGAGGAGGTCACATGGTCACGCGTTACGCATCGTCCGTGTGCGCCGTACACACACGCCTGTAATCAGCGCACGCTGCAGGAGGACCTGTCACATCAACTCCTCAGACAGATCAGCAGAACGACGTCCTATGGACGAGTCTGCGCTCCCATTGCTGCAGCTGCACCGCTCATTGTGCCGCCGGCCCGGAGATGTCGGTGGAGAAGTTTTCATGGCAACTAATTGACTGAACCCCGACCCCCACCCATGACCTTAACCCCGGGGGGGGAGGGGGGAGGGGGCGCAACTCCGGCCCTTCAGCTGTTGTAGAACTGCAACTGTATCATTGCTCAGAAAAGTTCCACCTCTTATCATTAAAAAGCCACATGGAGCGCCAGTCAGTGACTTTGCCTAGGCCAAGATGATGTCATCAGTCTGCTGCAGGCAGGAGGAAGCATTTCCTCAGTCTCCCCTCCCCCAGTGATCAGTCTGCTTGCAGGCAGGAGGAAGCATTTCTTCAGCCTCCCCTCCCCCAGTGATTAGTCTGCTTGCAGGCAGGAGGAAGCATTTCCTCAGTCTCCCCTCCCCCCCACTGATCAGTCTGCTACAGGTAGGAGAAAGCATTTCCTCAGTCTCCCCTCCCCCCCAGGGATCAGACTGCTGGAGGCAGGAGGAAGCATTTCCTCAGTCTCCCCTCCCCCAGTGATCACTCTGCACCATGTAGGAGGAAGCCTTTCCTCAGCCTCACCTCCCCCAGTGATCAGTCTGCTGCAGGCAGAAGGAAGCATTTTCTCAGTCTCCCCTCCCCCAGTGATCAGTCTGCTGCAGGCAGAAGGAAGCATTTTCTCAGCCTCCCCTCCCCCCAGTGATCAGTCGGCTGCAGGCAGGAGTAAGCATTTTCTCAGTCTCCCCTCCCCCCAGTGATCAGTCTGCTACAGGCAAGAGAAAGCATTTCCTCAGTCTCCCCTCCCCCAGTGATCAGTCTGCTGCATGCGGGAGGAAACATTTCCTCAGTCTCTCCTCCCCCTCAGTGATCAGACTGTACATTGTGACTTTGTATCCAGACACAAGGCGGGGGGCGGCTGAATTCTGGATTTCACATTAAACAGATACAAGGTTTATGTGCAGCGTATTTTATCGCCTCTGCGCTCCTTCACAGTGATGGGCAGAGGGAGACTTCCGGGGGGAAAACTTTATTTGGCAGCCCTCACATTTTGGAATGGGGGTCACCTTACAATGCCGCACTTTATTACAGGAATCCTCTGACAATTTCCTCCCCATCAGAAGAAGATTCTCTCCTCTCCAATGTCTCGGCTTGCTGCGGGTGCGCGGAGTTGCTCGGGGAAGTGGCGCCATCTTGTGGCTCATTACCAAACTGCAGCTTCACCTGCAGGCAAAGTAACAGATGGATTTCCAAAATGTGATACAGGAGAGACGACTCGGCACATCGGACCCCGTCCAGGGATCCCACACAACGGGGGCACCTCAGTGTCAGCTGCTGCCCAAAAAGGATTGCAAACGCAGAGCGATGGGCCGCCTGTAAAAAGGACTATTATTGGACTATAAAATGACTATTATTGGACTGTAAAATGACTATTTGAAGGCATATTCCCCTACTGGAAAGGCTTATCACCCTAAGCGTCCCCTCCGCTCTTCACAAGACCTCCTGCTTTCCAGCTCCGTCATCAACCCCTCCCATACTCGCCTCCAGGACTTCTCTAGAGCCTCTCCCACCCTATGGAAAGTTACAAGGACAACATACCGAGATACAGCGCTCGATCGGGGGGTTCGTATAGAGATTAGTACTGAGTGTACTTGTTCAGTTGAGCGGCTTCAGAAGCATACGGACCGGGGTGTCCGATCGATGGGTGAATCTAACAGATAAGGGAGGGGAGAAGCGCCCATCCTATGGAACTCTCTACCCCAACCTGTCCCTCTATCTCTCACACTGACTGCCTTTAGGCGATCCCTTAAGACTCGTCTCTTCAGGGAAGCCGATCCCACCTCAACCTAACCACGCTACCATTCATCCCCACAGCTCCCTCCTCATGTATCACTGGCCCCTCCCCTTTTAGATTGTAAGCCCTCAGGGGCGGGGCCCTCCTTACCATCTTGTCTTGAATTGTATTGTAACTGTAATGTCTTCCTTATATTGTACAGCGCTGCGCACACTGTTGGCGCTCTATAAATCCTGTATAATAATAATAGATATATACACAATTTGTTACATTGTTTATTGTTTGGACATATTCTGTATGTTTATTTGTTATGATTTGCTATCTTAGATATCTGTAAAGAACACGGACTGCCCCAGGGGCGTAACTAGAAATCACAGGGCCCCATAGCAAAATTTTGTATGGGGCCCCGTGATTTCTAGTTATACCCCTTGCAGAGCCCACTAGAGATCCCACCTGAGAGTGAGCCCACCATAGATTATCTATGGTGGGCTCTGCAGGGTCACCCTCAGGTGGGCTGGTCGCACTCCTTACCTCCTCCGTCGCCGGGCTCCGTCTCCTTCTTTGTCACCGGGCCCCGCCTCCTCCCCTGCTGCCGAGCACCGGCCCGGCCTCCTCCACTGCCGGTGACGTCAGAGGTTCGCGAGTTGATGAGGTTGACAGAACACCGGGTCCAGCCTGCTCCACC
>NW_017308717.1:70169-70879 GCF_000935625.1 Nanorana parkeri
CCCCCCTACGCTCACCTCATTTGCAGGTCCGTAGGGGTGCGGGTGATCATATTCATACGCCGCCGGAATGGATCCTGTATGCGTCCCGGCCAGAAAACCTGCATCCCTACGGACCTGCAATTGAGGTGAGCGTAGGGGGGGCGTACGGCCGCGTAGCCCCAAAGAGAAGGATGGGGCCTTCCCGGCAGCTACTTGGTACGGCCCCGCACGGAGCTGTACGTGCCGGCCGATTTGTGTGTGAATGGGGCCTAACAGGAAACGCCGATATCACTGGATACAAATGTTATTCATAAGCTGAATAAAATATTATTGAACATTCATCCAAAATATAATAACATTGATATGAGATTCATATTCGGTGTATATGGGACATATCTGATCACTCAACATATATACAGCCAGGGGCTTATCTGCCGCGAGGCAAGCAAGGCGTTTGCCTGGAGCGGCAGATTCGCCGAGAGCGGCACTGACGGGATGACGCGGACGTCGGTCTGGAGAGTGGACGGCGGGCGGCGTTGATTTACGGTGAGTCAGTCCGGGGGGTGGCGGATGCTGTCGTAGAGAAGCGCAAGGACATTCCCGGGGTGGTGCTGTCCGCGAAGCGCAAGGTCCGTCCGTGGGGGGGTTGGTGCTGTTTGAGAAGCGCAAGGTCCGTCCGTGGGGGGTGCTGTTGGAGAAGGAGAAGCGCAAGGTCCGTCCGTGGGGGGGGG
>NW_017308717.1:72459-76784 GCF_000935625.1 Nanorana parkeri
GGAGGGGCGCATGGTCAGTCCGTTCAGTCCATGGGGGAGGGGCGGCGTTGCTGCCTTGCCTAGGGCAGCACAAAACTTAAATACACCGCTGTATACAGCATCAGCTCAGATATTCCGCCATTCTCACGAACTCGACGCGTTTCTTCGGGACTTGGTTGAGAAGAAAAAAGGACAACCTGCAGTGTTTGCAGAGATCTAGGAGAGATAATCATGACATATAAACTAGGGATGTCCTGATACTAGTAACGGTGCAGATACTGGGCATTTTCATGAGTGAAAATGCCCCGATCAGTGGCATCACAAGGGGGGTGCGGCCCGCACCCAGGTGACACCATTGGAGGGGTGACACCGAAAATGACTGTAATTTTGGTGTCACCCCCTCTAAAAAGTCGGGCACTTGGTCATGGATGGGAGCCCGACAGTGTCAGGAGAGAGGAGGGGACCCGACGGCTTACCTCATCCCGCCGGGTGAACGTCCCCTCCTCTCTCTGCCGGCGTCCATCACCAAGATGGCCGCCGGGAGGCGTCAATCAGATGACCGCGCATGCACGATAACGTCACTGCGGGGTGTCACCCGGTCTCCGCTCCGGGTGACACTCGACCTCGGGACGCCCCTGGCCCTGATACCGGCCCTTATAATTTTTTATTTTGGATCATCTCCGCCTCCTCCCCCTCCTTCCCAGTGCAGGCACAGCTAGAGGTAGCCCCGCATCACTCATACAGCTTTGGAGCCGGCACAAGACAGGAACTCGCCCCGCTCGGCTCACCACCTGTTAGTTCAGCCCAGCACCCAACCGTTCAGCCCAGCACCTGCTCCAAGAGCCCTGGATAGACCCATGGGCAGCCCTGGTGTGTGATCTGTACGCAGCTCTGGTGACATCTGTGTGCTGCCCAGGTGACATCTGATGGCAGCCTGGTGAGATATGTACTCAGCCCTGGTGTGATCTGTACGCAGCTCTGGTGACATCTGTATGCAGCCTGGTGAGATATGTACTCAGCCCCGGTGTGATCTGTACGCAGCTCTGGTGACATCTGTATGCAGCTCTGGTGACATCTGTATGCAGCCTGGTGAGATATGTACTCAGCTCCGGTGTGATCTGTACGCAGCTCTGGTGACATCTGTATGCAGCTCTGGTGACATCTGTATGCAGCCTGGGGAGATATGTACTCAGCCCTGGTGTGATCTGTATGCAGCCTGGGGAGATATGTACTCAGCCCTGGTGTGATCTGTATGCAGCTCTGGTGACATCTGTATGCAGCCTGGTGAGATATGTACTCAGCCCTGGTGTGATCTGTATGCAGCTCTGGTGACATCTGTACGCAGCCTGGGGAGATATGTACTCAGCCCTGGGGAGATATGTACTCAGCCCTGGTGTTATCTGTATGCAGCTCTGGTGACATCTGTACGCAGCCTGGGGAGATATGTACTCAGCCCTGGGGAGATATGTACTCAGCCCTGGTGTGATCTGTATGCAGCTCTGGTGACATCTGTATGCAGCCTGGGGAGATATGTACTCAGCCCCGGTGTGATCTGTACGCAGCCCTGGTGAGATATGTACTCAGCCCTGGTGAGATATGTACTCAGCCCTGGTGAGATATGTACTCAGCCCTGGTGAGATATGTACTCAGCCCTGGTGAGATATGTACTCAGCCCTGGTGTGATCTGTACGCAGCCCTGGTGAGATATGTACTCAGCACTGGTTATAAACTTCCCTGAAATCATCAGTCTGCATAGCTTTAGAAACAATGTCACATGTCCCTTTAAGAAAAACTATCGGTAACTGGAATCGGCGACCACCTGAGGGGAAAGTACTTGTATTTGGTCTTACAAAAATGGTATCGGGACATCCCTAAAATAAAGATACAGTATATCAGTATATGTCAAACAATAAACAATGTAACAAGTTGTATATAAATCCTAGATCAAAATATCTTACAAAGGAAGATGTTATCTATACACATATCTGGAATGTAATTCCTCCGGGTATCACCCTACCTACAAAGTGTAACATTGAAGAGACATTGTCACTGGCTGCCCCCTCCCCCCATTCAATACAAATCTTTTGGCATCTTTTATATTTGTGGAGTTTAAGGTCTCCGTAAATAACGATTTCTTTCCCGTCTGTAAAAAGAACGCGGCTGTCACGGCGCGGCTGAGGAAGACGAGCGATTTGATTTTTGATCCGGAGGAAGAAAAGTGCCGAATCTGACCAGCAGGTGTCACACAGAGACCACCATCCAATGTGCCAGGACTGCAGGTGGTCCTTCTATGGAACGGCCGGTCTACTGTCACATCTTACATAGTTACATAGTATTTGAGGTTGAATAAAGACACAAGTCCATCGAGTTCAACCTTTATGTGTCAGCGTGTGTGGTGTCCCTGCATACGAGTCCCTGTGTGGTCCTAGGTTTTAAGAGTACCTGTACCCAAAGATATGTACTCAGCCCTGGGGAGATATGTACTCAGCCCTGGTGTGATCTGTATGCAGCTCTGGTGACATCTGTATGCAGCCTGGGGAGATATGTACTCAGCCCCGGTGTGATCTGTACGCAGCCCTGGTGAGATATGTACTCAGCCCTGGTGAGATATGTACTCAGCCCTGGTGTGATCTGTACGCAGCCCTGGTGAGATATGTACTCAGCACTGGTTATAAACTTCCCTGAAATCATCAGTCTGCATAGCTTTAGAAACAATGTCACATGTCCCTTTAAGAAAAACTATCGGTAACTGGAATCGGCGACCACCTGAGGGGAAAGTACTTGTATTTGGTCTTACAAAAATGGTATCGGGACATCCCTAAAATAAAGATACAGTATATCAGTATATGTCAAACAATAAACAATGTAACAAGTTGTATATAAATCCTAGATCAAAATATCTTACAAAGGAAGATGTTATCTATACACATATCTGGAATGTAATTCCTCCGGGTATCACCCTACCTACAAAGTGTAACATTGAAGAGACATTGTCACTGGCTGCCCCCTCCCCCCATTCAATACAAATCTTTTGGCATCTTTTATATTTGTGGAGTTTAAGGTCTCCGTAAATAACGATTTCTTTCCCGTCTGTAAAAAGAACGCGGCTGTCACGGCGCGGCTGAGGAAGACGAGCGATTTGATTTTTGATCCGGAGGAAGAAAAGTGCCGAATCTGACCAGCAGGTGTCACACAGAGACCACCATCCAATGTGCCAGGACTGCAGGTGGTCCTTCTATGGAACGGCCGGTCTACTGTCACATCTTACATAGTTACATAGTATTTGAGGTTGAATAAAGACACAAGTCCATCGAGTTCAACCTTTATGTGTCAGCGTGTGTGGTGTCCCTGCATACGAGTCCCTGTGTGGTCCTAGGTTTTAAGAGTACCTGTACCCAGGGCTGGTGCTAGACTATTTTGGCAAAAACCCATGCAGCCCCATTCTCCTGCCGTCTAGCTTCCGCAGGCATGTAAGCAGCCGGGAGCAATAGCCAGACTGCTATTGGCTATTTTAATGTGAAAAAGCCAATAGCAGACTGGCTATTGAAACCCCACCAGTGGCGTAGCCCCATAGAGAAGGACGGGGGCTGCGTACCAATCACACGCAGCCCCTGTCCTTCCCGGAAGCTACTTGGTACGGCCCCGCACGCTGCACAGAGCTGTACGTGCCGGCCGATTCGTGTGTGAATGGGGCCTAACAGAAAGAAATCCTTGTTTGCTGGGACTGAAGACTATAAAACTCAGGAATACTCTACAAATATAATAAATGACAAAAGTTCATTCATACGCTCCATAAAATATTATTGGAAAGCCGATTTGGGGTATATACTCTGTATACAGTGTATATTCCACCATCCTCATGCACTCCATGTGTTTTGCAGACTATGTCCACTTCTTCAGGGCTTAGTTATGATGATTGTCTTGAACAAATGGGCAGTCGAGTGGCGTAACAATCACCATAGCGACCCAGGCGGCCGCTATGGGGCCTGGGGCACCGTGGGACCCGGCCAGATGCCGAGCGGGCCGCCTGGGTCGCTATGGGATCCTCTGCTGGTGGCTTTCACTGGCGGCTTAAGACGAACACGCCGCTGTTCAGATCACTGACTGTAATCTGTGCAGCAGCGCGTTCCTCTCTGCAGAGTCAATGAGAGCCAGCAGCGCCAGTGGAGGAGGAGGCGGGGCCCGTGGTCGGCAGCAGGGAAGGAGGCGGGGCCGGCGACGGAGGAGGAGGCGGGGCCCGTCAGCGACCGTGGACGAAGAGGAGGCGGACAGGTAAGGAGTGCGACCTGCCCACCTGAGGGTGACCCTGCAGAGCCCACCATAGAGAGTCTATGGTGGGCTCTGCA
>NW_017308717.1:79108-79342 GCF_000935625.1 Nanorana parkeri
CCTGCAGAGCCCACCATAGAGAGTCTATGGTGGGCTCTGCAGGGTCACCCTCAGGGGGGATCTCGAGTGGGCTCTACAAGGGGTATAACTAGAAATCACGGGGCCCTATACAAAATTTTGCTATGGGGCCCTGTGATTTCTAGTTACGCCCCCGAACCCCACCCACTGAGCAGAGGAGCGGACCTGAGAGAGAAAGTTGTCTCCCAGTTCCGGTCCTCTGCTCAGTGGGAGGGT
>NW_017308717.1:79440-92697 GCF_000935625.1 Nanorana parkeri
GGCTGCGCCCTAGGCATCAGTATGCCCTAGGCGGCTGCCTAGTTTGTCTAGTGGCAGCACCGGCTCTGCCTGTACCCCTGTATGTTACGGTCTCTGAGGGAGGAACTCCAAGAAAACGCAGAGGAACTTCTGGGCTCCAAAAATGAAACACTCAAGGCAATGGATTCATAACAATACTTAAAGGGATGCTCCACTCCAGCTTTGAAAAGAAAAAAAAAACAGGCTATATTTTTCAGGGATGCTGGGGATGTCTGAAATTTTAGCTCAAGCTCTGTGCAGACCTCTGGGAATAAACCAAAACAGGGGCGGTCTGTAAAAAAAAAAGGGTGTACTGGGCACCTCTAGGACTCTATTGATGGCTAGTGAATTGTGGTTTACAATAGAAAGGGGTCACCTAGCCCCTAGGAAAAGGATGTACTGTAGCCGTGTCGCCTCTTTCTTCGAATGTTTAATAAATCTGTGAAATACTTTTTCTGGAGATAAATGACCTCCGGGGGCGGTGGCGTACGAGACGTGGAGGCATTGGTCATGTGGTCTGTTAAAGGGACCTAGGGACTAACATTGAGGAGCGAGCCAATCATAGTTGGTGCCTCAGCACTGACCCTTCCCCTTCAATAGAGGCCACATAACCAATACGCCAGCACTGGTCACATGACCGGCTGCCCGGGCGCCTCCAGGAAGAAACAATTCACAGCCACATTTCTTAAGAGAAGTTGAATGAATCAATTTTGTATCTTCACCTATTAAATCCGAGATGGCATAGTGCAGGTGACAGGTTCTCTTTAAGCAGATATCAGGGGGTCAACGAGACCCCGGATGTAACCACTGCACTCTGTGGAGGATCAGGTTATTTCCTGGCCAGAGATTGACGGCCCTGAACCCAGAAGTGATCAGAGCTGAGCGCTTCCAGGTTCATGATATGGATGATCACTGCTCTACCAGCCGCTCTCCATCCTGACACCCGTCATGGCGGTCCTCGGGCACCCAGCCTACATAGTCGGCAGCCGGGAGAAAACTGGAAATGTATTTTACATTGTTAAAGGAGAACTATGAGGCGAGTGAAAATCACTCATGCTCATAGTTCTAGCCGACCTGTGACAAGGAAACTGTCACAGGTCGGCTCAGTAGATCGGGAACACATACTGTCGCTCGCTCACTTCTCGATCCTGTCCCTGCAGAGAGTGGTGACCGTCACTCACGGCCCCCCCCCCTCCGCGCTCCGATCCTCCAGTGCTGACTGGCGTAACGGACGGGGAAGGGGGCGGGTACAGCTGGCTCTGCCTCTAGATAGGCAGAGCCAGCTGTCAATCACGCAGCTGGGCGGATCCAGACAGTAATGTCGGCATCCGTCCCGGTTGCGGTGGTCTCAGTATACCGCGAGCTGCAGCTCCCTATATACTGAGCTTAGGGTGACGGGAGGACGCTAGTATATGTCCTCCCGTGACCCTGAGGAGAACTATGGGGAAAAGCCCTGACCCCATAGTTCTCCTTTAAACAATCATCAGCCGGTTTGTGAGGCTCTGCCTCTAGATAGGCAGAGCCAGCTGTCAATCACGCAGCTGGGCGGATCCAGACAGTAATGTCGGCATCCGTCCCGGTTGCGGTGGTCTCAGTATACCGCGAGCTGCAGCTCCCTATATACTGAGCTTAGGGTGACGGGAGGACGCTAGTATATGTCCTCCCGTGACCCTGAGGAGAACTATGGGGAAAAGCCCTGACCCCATAGTTCTCCTTTAAACAATCATCAGCCGGTTTGTGGAGAATGAAATCATCTCATTGGAGGATCTTCCCGGCAAGAAGCGTCTCCGGCTTTCCGGAAAAGTTGAAGCGAAAAAGTTTGCTGGAAGTTTTTGTTGCATTTGACGGCAGATAAGCAATCTATCTGCAGGAATAACCGCCGCGCGCCTCGCTGTCATGTTCACCCACACGCCGTAATGCCAGAAATTCGCCCGCCGCCGTCTCGCTGCTTTCCATACATCACCCGAATTCATTTTTCGGACAGCGAGAAATGATAGAGTCAAAATTGAAGTTGCTCCTCTCTCCGCGCGACGAGGAGCCTTATTTATTTTCCGGCGTCGGAGCGCAGTTATTCTTGGCGGGGGCCGATGGTAACACGGCGGCGGCGGCGGCAGGCGGCTCCGGTGATGGCCATCAAACAACGGCGTCAGGCCGGGCTCAATTGTCCCATCCCCCGGGGGAGAGCCTGAGAGCCGCGACTCAGATTGCTTCTGAAACGAGTTCCTGTCATGGAAGCGTCTCCGTCCCCCCGGGTTATGGCGTCCCGGATAAATCCTTCCAATGGCCGTGATTGACGACGACATTCCCACCCGAACCCGCCAAACTTTTTAAAGAGTCATCCGAATACTTATAAATGGCGGTTGAAACGTGACATCACCGCGATTATTGTGTGTAATCGGATCAAATATCCCTCAGATTGTGATATTTACGTAATTGGTGAATGGAGGAGAGCCCATCCCCCTAAAAGTCTCAGAGATTATATTGGGGAGATTACTGTGCTGAGTTCCCGGGTCTGTACACCCGCTGTGCCCATTATGAGGAGCTCCCCCCATCCCTGTGCTGAGTTCCCGGGTCTGTATACCCGCTGTGCCCATTATGAGGAGCTCCCCCCATCCCTGTGCTGAGTTCCCGGGTCTGTATACCCGCTGTGCCCATTATGAGGAGCTCCCCCCATCCCTGTGCTGAGTTCCCGGGTCTGTATACCCGCTGTGCCCATTATGAGGAGCTCCCCCCATCCCTGTGCTGAGTTCCCGGGTCTGTATACCCGCTGTGCCCATTATGAGGAGCTCCCCCCATCCCTGTGCTGAGTTCCCGGGTCTGTATACCCGCTGTGCCCATTATGAGGAGCTCCCCCCATCCCTGTGCTGAGTTCCCGGGTCTGTATACCCGCTGTGCCCATTATGAGGAGCTCCCCCCATCCCTGTGCTGAGTTCCCGGGTCTGTATACCCGCTGTGCCCATTATGAGGAGCTCCCCCCATCCCTGTGCTGAGTTCCCGGGTCTGTATACCCGCTGTGCCCATTATGAGGAGCTCCCCCCATCCCTGTGCTGAGTTCCCGGGTCTGTATACCCGCTGTGCCCATTATGAGGAGCTCCCCCCATCCCTGTGCTGAGTTCCCGGGTCTGTATACCCGCTGTGCCCATTATGAGGAGCTCCCCCCATCCCTGTGCTGAGTTCCCGGGTCTGTATACCCGCTGTGCCCATTATGAGGAGCTCCCCCCATCCCTGTGCTGAGTTCCCGGGTCTGTATACCCGCTGTGCCCATTATGAGGAGCTCCCCCCATCCCTGTGCTGAGTTCCCGGGTCTGTATACCCGCTGTGCCCATTATGAGGAGCTCCCCCCATCCCTGTGCTGAGTTCCCGGGTCTGTATACCCGCTGTGCCCATTATGAGGAGCTCCCCCCATCCCTGTGCTGAGTTCCCGGGTCTGTATACCCGCTGTGCCCATTATGAGGAGCTCCCCCCATCCCTGTGCTGAGTTCCCGGGTCTGTATACCCGCTGTGCCCATTATGAGGAGCTCCCCCCATCCCTGTGCTGAGTTCCCGGGTCTGTATACCCGCTGTGCCCATTATGAGGAGCTCCCCCCATCCCTGTGCTGAGTTCCCGGGTCTGTATACCCGCTGTGCCCATTATGAGGAGCTCCCCCCATCCCTGTGCTGAGTTCCCGGGTCTGTATACCCGCTGTGCCCATTATGAGGAGCTCCCCCCATCCCTGTGCTGAGTTCCCGGGTCTGTATACCCGCTGTGCCCATTATGAGGAGCTCCCCCCATCCCTGTGCTGAGTTCCCGGGTCTGTATACCCGCTGTGCCCATTATGAGGAGCTCCCCCCATCCCTGTGCTGAGTTCCCGGGTCTGTATACCCGCTGTGCCCATTATGAGGAGCTCCCCCCATCCCTGTGCTGAGTTCCCGGGTCTGTATACCCGCTGTGCCCATTATGAGGAGCTCCCCCCATCCCTGTGCTGAGTTCCCGGGTCTGTATACCCGCTGTGCCCATTATGAGGAGCTCCCCCCATCCCTGTGCTGAGTTCCCGGGTCTGTATACCCGCTGTGCCCATTATGAGGAGCTCCCCCCATCCCTGTGCTGAGTTCCCGGGTCTGTATACCC
The DNA here is from genome assembly GCF_000935625.1 of Nanorana parkeri. Taxonomy (NCBI): domain Eukaryota; kingdom Metazoa; phylum Chordata; class Amphibia; order Anura; family Dicroglossidae; genus Nanorana; species Nanorana parkeri. The sequence continues at coordinate 83,567 of NW_017308717.1, forward strand.
GCTGTGCCCATTATGAGGAGCTCCCCCCATCCCTGTGCTGAGTTCCCGGGTCTGTATACCCGCTGTGCCCATTATGAGGAGCTCCCCCCATCCCTGTGCTGAGTTCCCGGGTCTGTACCCCCGCTGTGCCCATTATGAGGAGCTCCCAGCAGCCCTGTGCTGAGTTCCCGGGTCTGTACACCCGCTGTGCCCATTATGAGGAGCTCCCACCATCCCTGGACAGAGGGTCAGATAGAAGACTGAAGTGGAGGACGGAGGTTCATACGGGTGCCTTCAGTGAGGTCCTTGTTGCCTTATTGTGGAAGCCTGACATGGTGACCCCAAAGTCCTGCATGCATGGGGTGGGGGGAGACTGTGACAGGGTGACATCCTCCCAAAACTCCAATATTCGTTGCCGTTTGAGCTCCGATTGGCCGAGGTTTCGGGCGAAGCGGCAGCAGCTGAGAAAATCCGAAATCGTTTTCAGCGGCCGAACTTTTCATCTTCCCTTCAGAACGTTTTCCTCGCGCCGCACTCCTCGTAGCCGCTGCCACCGCGACAGATGGCGTTCGGGCTGCTCAGGTGAAATCAAAGGCGGGGAGCATCTGGCGGGAGCAGCGGGGAGGTTTGAAGAATACGGGAACTCGGAAATTAAAGTATTCTTCGATTCTCCGTAATGTCAGAAATAGATGCAAATTAAGATGAATAACCGCGAAGATTCTTCACATGATGAATCGCGCCGAGAGCGACCCTCCGCCACGCTGCTCCCCTCCCCCCCCCCACGCCGGTGATTTATTCATGGTTACAATAGCTGATGGTGAATTAAATGTTCTATTGACTCCGCAATGTGCTTCTGATATCTCCACACGGAGGGAAGGAAGAGACACATATAAAGGGAAACTCCACTTTTGAGGAGGAAAGTCCTTTCCAAGTCCTCCGGGAGCTGTACATCACAAACACATTATTAAAGATGGAGTCTAATCTGCTTATATTATGCCTTCCCTGCCCCTCCCCCCTCCCATTAACATACTAATTCTTCTCTATGCAATGCAGGCAGATCATGGCAGGTGGGAGGGGCCAGCATAGCTTCCGGAAAAAATTCACAGCGCCCTTGCCTCAGCGCTGCTCTCAAGCCCTCAGTCATGATGCAGTGGGCTGGATCCTGGGAGGAGTTATGCAAATGATCTGGATTTGGGGAGGAGTTATGCAAATATCAAAATGCCTGGAAGGGCGGGTGTCAGCCTGGAGTGGGCGGTCCTAGGCAGACTACATTCGCATGCAGACTGCCCTAGGCAACGCCCGCATGTGACGCTGAGCCTCCATGATTGAAAGAACTTATATCCAATGAGTGAAAGGGGTGGGGCCAGGGAAGGAAAGGCCTAGATCAGGCCGGGAAATGAGGCGGGCTCTATCTGACTGGCTGCAGCAGATTCTAAAGCTCACAGTGTGCAGCAAAATCAGAGGAAGCCATTTCAGTCCAGGAGAGGATCCGGTACAACTGTACATGACTGAAGGGAAGGCCGGAGTTCAAGCAGGGTGAAACGCATCAGTGGGAGGATCTAGGAGGGCAAAACCACCACATATTCCCCCCCCCCCCCCTTTATGGGATAAAACCCCCCAGGGTCCTATTTGCAAACTTTTACATTACATTTGTCATAAAGATTGTCAGTAAAATGAGATAGAAGAATTCACACAGTAAATAAAAAAGGCCGGAGGTCAGCTGGGTGAAATGCGTTAGTGATAGGATCAAGGAGGGCTTTGCACCAAAGTGAGCGAAACTTCCACACATTCTCCCCTCAGAGTCATTTTATATCAATTTATCATGACGATCGGCAATATGATGAGATGAACACGCTGTAAATAGAGTCCGCGAGGCCGGAGATTAACTTTAACAGAGAACACAACTTATCCAGTCCAGAGAATCGGATCCTCGGGGGCGGGGTCAGATTGGAATCATTTAAAAAGACATAGAAGTATAAGTGAAAATAAAAGAAAAATTCTTTATCGCATTTTACTCCTCACATTAAAGAATTCAGGAAATTGTAGAGAAGTTGAAATGAACGAAATGTATAAAAGGATCGGCCGTTCAGATGCCTCATCTCAGGCCGGATACTGCAACAATGTATAACAAGTACAACAAAGTACAACAATGTATAAGAAAGTATAACAATGTATAAGAAAGTATAACAATGTATAAGAAAGTATAACAATGTATAAGAAAGTATAACAATGTATAAGAAAGTATAACAATGTATAACAAAGTACAACAATGTATAAGAAAGTATAACAATGTATAAGAAAGTATAATAACAATGTATAAGAAAGTACAACAATGTATAACAATGTATAAGAAAGTATAACAATGTATAAGAAAGTATAACAATGTATAAGAAAGTATAACAATGTATAAGAAAGTATAACAAAATATAACAATGTATAAGAAAGTATAACAATGTATAACAAAGTACAACAATGTATAAGAAAGTATAACAATGTATAACAAAGTACAACAATGTATAAGAAAGTATAACAAAATATAACAATGTATAAGAAAGTATGTATAAGAAAGTATAACAATGTATAAGAAAGTATAACAATGTATAAGAAAGTATAACAAAATATAACAATGTATAAGAAAGTATAACAATGTATAACAAAGTACAACAATGTATAAGAAAGTATAACAAAATATAACAATGTATAAGAAAGTATAACAAAGTACAACAATGTATAATATAGATCAGATTATTGATCAGGACTCAAAGAATCGGTTTATGTTGGAAATGTATCCGAGCCGTCGGTGCAGAGCTGCGTTTTGGTGGCGCAGCGTTCCTTTGTTTCCTGGCCATAAATAATGAAGCGTTCTGGAATATCACACAGAATTTTAATCACATCGACATTAAAGGGAAATGAAAGAAGCTGCAACGTGCAATCTGCCAATAATCATATGTGGGGAGAGGCGATCCGCAACAAAATGTCACTTTCTGCTCCACTCTAATTGCAGAAAACAGCTTTCGTGTCTGCGCTCCCGCCGAGGAACGGGAAAAGGACGGCGGAGGGATTTCTGCTCGTCTTGGAAATCCTGGAGAAGAGCGCGTAGAGCTCAGCGATGGGGGAACGTCTGCTGCCAATATACTACGTCTATGCCGATCGACTTTTATAACGTTTGATAAGATGACATCAGCAGAGAGAGAGAGAGAGAAATGATGGAAGGAGTTGTAAAAGGTTCATAGACGTGGAGACTTGGAAACAGACGAGTGATGGCAGAAAAAGACCTCATGGGTCCAATATCTGCCCCTTTTCCCTAAATACAGATGTTTGTCCCAATGTTTAAATTCACTTCCTGTTGACTAACGCCCCACCTCTGCTGGATGTCTGTTCCCACCATCAACTACTACTAATACCTTCTGAACTTTCCTCATGCTAGTTTGAGGTCATGTCCCCGTGTTCTTCATCTCAGCGTCATATTGAAATTCTGCCCTCCCTATCCCTCAGACCTTCCACCATTTTTCTTGCCCTTTTCTGGACTCGTTCTGTCCTATCAATTTTATTTCTATAGAGGGATCGGGACCTCCTTCCTCCTGCTGGGGATCCCTCTAGTGATAATAAAGATCTATATAGAGGGATCAGGACCTCCTTCCTCCTGCTGGGGACCCCTCTAGTGATAACTAAAGATCTATATAGAGGAATCAGGACCTCCTTCCTCCTGCTGGGGACCCCTCTAGTGATAATAAAGATCTATATAGAGGGATCAGGACCTCCTTCCTCCTGCTGGGGACCCCTCTAGTGATAATAAAGATCTATATAGAGGGATCAGGACCTCCTGCCTCCTGCTGGGGATCCCTCTAGTGATAATAAAAGATCTATAAGAGGGATCAGGACCTCCTTCCTCCTGCTGGGGACCCCTCTAGTGATAATAAAGATCTATATAGAGGGATCAGGACCTCCTGCCTCCTGCTGGGGATCCCTCTAGTGATAATAAATATCTATATAGAGGGATCAGGACCTCCTCCCTCCTGCTGGGGACCCCTCTAGTGATAATAAAGATCTATATAGAGGGATCAGGACCTCCTTCCTCCTGCTGGAGATCCCTCTAGTGATAATAAAGATTTATATAGAGGGATCAGGACCTCCTTCCTCCTGCTGGGGATCCCTCCAGTGATGCAGCCTAGAGTTGTATTCATTTTCCCCTCTATTACAATCATCTGATATGAGCCCCCCTTCATTGTACCCCCAATGTCATGTTCCATGTTACAAGCACAGTGGCACCTCCCTTGCTCTGCACACTGGCGGATATTCTTAATGTCGGTTTACCTTTGTTATGCTGAGGAGTAATTTGAGGCGGATTTAATGACGAGATATGAAAACAGATTTATTGCGATTGCAGCCATACACACAGGAGAATAATTTAAGCCAGACTTGCAGGTAAACAGACGCGGCGTTGCGCAGCGACACATCTGGTGACGCACAGCTCAGCCAGATATGCAGAGTATCAGGAGCCGCCGGAGCGCACACCACTATGACATGTGAGAATGGTTGGAATCCAGCCAAAGTGGAGTCATTCGGTTGTCGGCTCCTCCGTTACATTTTCAGATGGCGTCTCTTCCTTGCACTCATCAGCCTCTCTCGTTTCCGATGTGTCCGGCTGACACCCTTCTCCATCGTAAATTATATCTTCTGGGTTTGGCGCCGGAGGACAGAATTCTTCCGATGGATACATTGTGGTGAAAATGTTCTCCGCCTGAAAACACAAACATGCCGTCCCAATATGAAACGTGAAACAAGCTGACAAAGAACACGACACACGGCTCAGTTCTGAAACATATAAGATGCTGAGAGAAAGATGGACCACCCCTCGAAGTTCTCATTTTCAGGCAACATTTCTCATATACTTCCCTCAACTGATATGTGACTTGGCGGTTGCTGGGAAAGTGTCACTTTAGCTCGTCCAGCGAGAAGGGACAGGTTCTCTTGTATTACCCACCATTCCGTCCCTCTACTGGAGTGCTATCCATATGGAAGCTCTGGGTCTGGGCTTACACAGGGTTAAGGACTCATCTGGTGACAGAATTAAAGCATGTGAACACTAACTGGAATATTTGGTTACCAGTTTCCTTCCTCTTCCTCTCTAACCCCCTCCTGCCATCTGTAGGCATATATATGGCAGCATGTGTACAGCTGGCATCAGTGGCGTAACAATCACCATAGGGACCCAGGCGGCCGCTATGGTGCCCGGGGCACAGGGGGGCCCGGCCAGGACATTCCTGATGCCCTGGGTCGCTATGGCATCTCACGCTGCTGGCTGTCACTGGCGGCTGTGAAGAGAAATGTGCCGCCGTCAGGGCCGGCCTTAGGGGTGTACGAGCTGTACAGGGCGCCATGGCAACAAAGGCGCCAGGCGGCCGACGCAGCTCGTCCTCGGTCTCTCGTCCTCACCGACATGACAGCGCTCCCTCATCCGCTCCCCCCCGGGGAGCGCAGGAGGGAGCACTGCCTGCTGTCAGGATGGCGGAGCGGTGAGGGGGAGAGAAGCCGCGCCGCAGCTGTCAGGATGGCCGAGCGGGGAGGAGATCAGAGCCGCTGTCATCCTGTCAGTTTCAGGATGACAGCGGCTCTGTGCGTGGCAGAGCGTCAGGATCGGCCAGCCTGTAAGTGAGAGCAGCTTTTGGCAGCTTTTGGCAAGAAATGTCATCCTTCGCCGAGTCTCCACCGACAGCCGGAATACACATGTGGGGGTTCCATGAAGATTAAGGTCTTGTCTGATCTGGTGGCTAGTGTCTTTGTGTTGTTTCTAAAATATTTTGCATTTAGGCCAGACCATCGGCCACCACAGGCCTGAGCACTGAGCATCATGGGAGGAGGTCACATACTTCCCCCATACCCAGAAGCTCCGGATTTTGGAAGAGTTCCAAACAAGCAGCAGAGCGATGGGGGAGCCCAATGAAGGTAACAGTAAGAGGAAGGTTCTTCGGACAAAACATCTGGTTACTTTGCCATGAATGGACTCCCTTTAAACCTCTGAACTAGTGATCCAGCCTGGAGGTAAGAACCTGCGTTAGTCCTCCGATCATTCCTTGTAGAGCCCATCAGTTCCTAGGCCCAGGCTGTACAGGGGCCCTAGTCATCATTTTCCTTCCTCACTCCTGTGCTGCCAGGCTCCCTCTGCTTCATGGCTGGCAATGCTTCTGGGACCCTCCTGAGGCGTTGCAGCCATGCCCTGTCTCTGGTCGAAGACCTCATAGGTGCACCACCATTAAAGGGGCTGTGTCTATTTAAAGGACCCGCGTCTTGAGGTCCGGCACCTGAGCAACATTTTGGCCTACTTCAGTAACTCTCCCCGTAGGCTTGTTTGCAGTATTTCTTCCTCGGACTGACTTCCTGTATACCGGCTTCTGCTACCTGTATGGATTTACACGTCTGTCATCTGCCCTGACCCCTGGTCCAAATGCTGGTTCTCCTTCACCTCAGCTGCATTCCAGACTGCTCCGGTATGCTCTGCAGTTCTGCCGTCCAGTCTGGTCTTCTGTACCGCCGGGATACTCTAGACTTGTGTATCAGCCTGCCCCATTGTGCTCCACTATCCTGCCTCTCTGCTATCCGGTTCCTGTCTACATTGCTACCACTAGTACGCTCCTGTGCGCCTAATCCCTGTAACTGGGGGTTAGTCTCCTCACATTAAATCACGGAGAACCTAGGGGTTGCAACCTGGGGGCAGCACAATGCTAAATACAAACCCCCTTGAAGGGGTGCCTTGTGGAACATTGGATTGTCCTTAGATTCCATGACCTAAGGTAGGGGTGTCAAAATCAATTTAGTCGTGGGCCCCATCAATATTATGGTTGCCCTCAAAAGGTATCTGTAAGACGATATAAATGTATCTAATCTTTCTCTTTGTCTCTGCATTCGATTATCACTGGTTTCAGTAACAACTTAACACCTAGATCTGAAAGTAGAAGTCTAGGAAATGGCCTGGTGGGCTGGATTCGGGCCCCTGGGCCTTGAGTTTGACACATGTGCCTTAAGGGGAACCCACATTGCCTGCTCACACCTGGGACTACTATATTCAGAACTGTGCCTAAGTCAAGGGCATCACAAGAGCCAACGTTTCGAGACCACACAGGGTCTCTTCATCAAGGCATAAAGAGTGACCTTGGTGTGAGCTTGGTCACTCTTTATGCCCTGATGAAGGGACCCTGTGTGGTCTCGAAACGTTGGCTGTTGTGATTGTGTGACGTCTATGTCCAATAAATGGACATGTTGGATTATTCTACTGAGTGCTGGTGATTTCTCTTCCTATATAATTCCTACTAAACATTTGGCATTTGACAGTTGACTGACGGGTGGTGGGGCTTGGCACAGGAAGGGATGGGGGTACACTTGATATGAGCAGAAGTTGGGCCCTCATGTACTGCCTGGGTTGTGGACTCATGAGGCTCCATAGGGACACACAGGTCGATCTGAAGGCTGGCACAGGTATTTGCTAGGACAATAAAGTGTTTCAGCACTCTTGTTACCCTAGACCGGTAGGTGGAGGGAAGGCAAATGTCCTTCCTGGTGTCTCCTGCGGATGAATTGCTGCATCTTCACATCTCACACAGAGCTGGGGGATCCCTCCACTGAGATCAGTCCAGCAGGCTCTGCCTATAACTGCATATCCTTGTAGAAGGGCGAAACCTTCAAGGCGCTGGAAGTTCAGGAGCAGAGGACCTTTAGTATGATGACAAGTATAGCACACAGTTCTATATATACTGCATTATAGGGTATACAGGCCACGGGCCTAAGGTGGCCACTTTAATACATATGGTGAATGAGGACACCACAGGGAATGCGTAGCCCAGAATAATTATGACAGATCTCAATGGTTAGGAGTCTAGAGACATATCATGGAGGCTCCAACCAATATGGGGGGGGCATTCAACCCATAACAACACTTCAGGAAGACGTCCATGACAAGGAGCCCATAACCGATTTGCTCACCTGCTGGCATGCGTGGTCATATCCAAAGCACGGGTCCGGCCCGCTGCAGACAAGCACATTAGAGGGAAGCCCAACATATGACTGGCGCTCTACTGCGGATGAGTCTCTCATATTAAAGTACATCAGCCAGAGGACCCGTGGCCTCTCCGTGCCCTCAGGATCTGGAAACACAAGAGGAACCGCCATTAATGTACAAAATCATACAAATATACTTTGATGGGAGATGAATGTCGCACAGAGAACAGTGCCAGTCTCAGCACCTCCAAGGATCCCCATAAATGCCCCAACTTCAGCAGAAGAGGCTTTCTATGCGAGTTCTTTGCTCTGACATACCACAGCGCTGTACATAGAACAATGAGCCAGTCACGTCAATCTCTGCACCAGAGGAGCTTACACTCTAATGTGCCCAGCACAGTTACCCATGATTATTATACATGTATATAGCTCTGAGGTATACCGCAGGGCTGTACAGAGAACATTAAGTCAGTCACATCAGTCTCTGCACCAGAAGAGCTTGCACTCTAATCCCCTCCCACCACAGTCACACATTATTATACATGTCTATAGACTTACACTCTAATGTCCCCCCCTCCTATTATTATACATATATATAGCGCTGACATATTCCATGGCGCTGTATACAGAGTGTATGATATTAGTCTATGTTGCACTGGGAGGAAGCACATAGACACACACAATGCAAAACGTACCATGAGCTGGGAAGTGAATCCAGGACTCCGGGCACAGCGAGGCCCTTCCCCCGTTGTGATGAATGATGCCGGGGGTGACCTCTACAATCCTTATAATTTACAAGATGCGGATAAACTGAATTCACATCTGATCACCATGGCGGGTAAATTTGATTGGCGGTATGGAAAATGCGGGCGGCGTACATACGATGACAGCGAGGGTACACGGATGTATATACATTTATTTCCTGGCAGCGCTCGCACAGCAGAGAGATGATTACTGCGGTGATATAAGGGGCGCGGGGGGACGTGTCAGGTGGAAATGTCAGGGATGTCATTAAGACAAATGTCACACATCGGTAATAAACATGATGAGATTGTCGCAGAGGGATAATGGATTCCGCTAACCAGATGAGAGGTGAGCGCGTTACGGAGGACTCGCTGCTGCTGCTGTACATGAAGTGATCCCGCCACCTCCTCATGCTT
>NW_017308717.1:92732-97905 GCF_000935625.1 Nanorana parkeri
GGCACTGGTCCGGATCATCCAAATAGGATTTTATCCCAAAATTACGGATTTTGCCGAAATTTAGCATCAAATTTCTTCTTGCAGGTCGCACGGGTGCAATTGGCTTAAAGTCACATGACCACCGTGCAGGCACTGACATGGTCCCCGCGCTGTATGGAGTGACAGGAAAAGAGCGCAAATCTGCAGGAATCGGTCCATTCATATAGCAAAAGGTTTTTTTTTTTTAAGATTTGAAATCCAAAATCCCCCTTCATTGGGAACAGGAAGGGTGGCAAGTCCTGGATATAAGGATATAGTTGTCTGGCAGACGATGTAACTAAGTGAGTTTTAACTCTAGCCTATTAAAAAAAATCAGAATTCAGGATGAACCCCCAACCCGGACCCCTCTCGCACATTAAAAGCTAAGCCCTGCTGAAAGGTAATATGTACATAACACCAAAAACGCGTTGGCTGTGATCTTTTCGTAGACCCTTTTATTGTGATATGTACAAATGAATATCTGGACCAATCCTTACAGCTTGGCGCTCTCTCATTCTTTGCACTCTATAAAAGCCGGTTGCCCCAGGGAGGCTGTTGGGGCTTCATGAGGCAGTAGAGAGTTTGGTGTATTTGAACTTCCACCAAGCTTGGGGTCCAGGGCTCCACCATCCAAATTCTAAAATGGCCACCACATGACTTTTTAAATATTAAGAGTTGAGGTTCCTCTGTTCTTCAATATCTAACATCACGTCCCCAGCTAATGCATAGTTCCCAAAATCTTATTCCCAGTCCGCCGTCTGCCTCAGGCTTCCGGGTGGTCCCACCAAGACACCACTCACTTACCGGAGTGACATGCCCAAACCTTACCTCTAATTATGTGAGGACCACCCACTCGCAACGCCCAGTCACCATAATGAATGCCTTCCAGAGTTACTGGTGAATGTGCAGACCCTGAAATAAGGGTGACACTGTGATCCCGGGACATCGTGCAGGACACAGCATCCTTGGGACTGAGGTCCAAAATGCGGGTGGTGGTCAGTGAGAAGAATGTCCCTTAGTGGTCAATAGATTAAATGATCCTTACATTGGTGGTCAGTGGGAAGAATGCTCCTTACATTGGGGGTCAGTGGGAAGAATGTCCCTTAGTGGTCTGTGAAAAGAATGTCCCTTAGTGGTCAGTAGATTAAATGATCCTTACATTGGTGGTCAGTTGGAAGAATGTCCCTTACATTGGGGGTCAGTGGGAAGAATGCTCCTTACATTGGTGGTCAGTGGGAAGAATGTCCCTTACATTGGTGGTCAGTGGGAAGAATGTCCCTTACATTGGGGGTCAGTGGGAAGAATGTCCCTTACATTGGGGGTCAGTGGGAAGAATGCTCCTTACATTTAAGGTCAGTGGGAAGAATGTCCCTTACATTGGGGGTCAGTGGGAAGAATGTCCCTTACATTGGGGGTCAGTGGGAAGAATGTTCCTTACATTTAAGGTCAGTGGGAAGAATGCTCCTTACATTGGAGGTCAGAAGGGATGCACGGATACAGATATTAGTATCGGTGCCGATACCAAGTATTTGGGCTTGTACTCGCCCAAGAGCTCCGATACTTTCCCCGATACCGGAACTTCCAGTCAGAGAGACATTACATCTGACGGGCAGTACCGTAGGGGAACATGGAGCCAGCTTCCCGTACGACCAGGAAGCCGGGCGGCGACTAATGACCCGCCTCCCGGCTTCCTGATTGGCAGGGAAGCCGACTCCTTGCTGATTGGATGGGAAGCCGGTTTCCCGGCCAAGCACAATCAAGCCGGCCAGAAAACATGGAGCCAGCTTTATGGGCAATCAGATTGCCCGGGAAGCCGGCTCCACACCAACAGCAGCACCAGATACTCAGTATCGATGAGTACCGAAAGCAAAATATCGGTACTCGTACTCGATACCGGAAAAACCGGTATCGGTGCATCCCTAGTGGTCAGTATGAAGAATGCTCCTTACATTGATGGCCAGTAGAAAAAAATGCACCCTTACAGATACAGTAGCTAAAAACATAACCGCATGTGGCTCTTTCATGCCTCTGCTGCAGCTCCCTGTCCACGGGCGGAACTACCGCCGGGGCCTCGAGGCTGTGGGGGGGGGGCCCAGTGAGGTCCGGACCGGCTAGGACCTGGCTTACGGGTCCTGGCTTTGGAATGTGTGACCACGTCACTGGTCACACATTCCAACCTAGTCACAAACTTTGATAGAACACCGCCATCTGGGGTACAGCCGGTACCCATGTGAGGGATCTGGGCAGCCTGGGGGGCCTCTTACATGAGTATCAGCTGTACCAGGGACGGCATGGCAGGGGTGACAGGGGAGGAGGTGGAGGAGGCCTGGCCCCAGCAGCAGGTAAGAGGAGTTGGGGGGAGGTACAGGGAAATGGACCCCGGTGACCAGCCCACCTGCGGCCCTGCAGAGCCCACCATAGAGAGTCTCAGATGGGCTGTGCAGGATCTATGGGTCACTCTCAGATGGGCTCTGCTGGGTCTCAGGTAAGTCTACTAAACCCACTAAGCGTTACTAAGCCCAGAGCCCAGTACGTTACTAAGCACAGAGCCCAGCGCGTTACTAAGCCCAGAGTCCAGCGAGTTACTAAGCCCAGAGCGTTACTAAGTCCAGAGCCCAGAGCGTTACTAAGTCCAGAGCCCAGAGCGTTACTAAGTCCAGAGCCCAGAGCGTTACTAAGTCCAGAGCCCAGAGCGTTACTAAGTCCAGAGCCCAGAGCGTTACTAAGTCCAGAGCCCAGAGCGTTACTAAGTCCAGAGCCCAGAGCGTTACTAAGTCCAGAGCCCAGAGCGTTACTAAGTCCAGAGCCCAGAGCGTTACTAAGTCCAGAGCCCAGAGCGTTACTAAGTCCAGAGCCCAGAGCGTTACTAAGTCCAGAGCCCAGAGCGTTACTAAGTCCAGAGCCCAGAGCGTTACTAAGTCCAGAGCCCAGAGCGTTACTAAGTCCAGAGCCCAGAGCGTTACTAAGTCCAGAGCCCAGAGCGTTACTAAGTCCAGAGCCCAGAGCGTTACTAAGTCCAGAGCCCAGAGCGTTACTAAGTCCAGAGCCCAGAGCGTTACTAAGTCCAGAGCCCAGAGCGTTACTAAGTCCAGAGCCCAGAGCGTTACTAAGTCCAGAGCCCAGAGCGTTACTAAGTCCAGAGCCCAGAGCGTTACTAAGTCCAGAGCCCAGAGCGTTACTAAGTCCAGAGCCCAGAGCGTTACTAAGTCCAGAGCCCAGAGCGTTACTAAGTCCAGAGCCCAGAGCGTTACTAAGTCCAGAGCCCAGAGCGTTACTAAGTCCAGAGCCCAGAGCGTTACTAAGTCCAGAGCCCAGAGCGTTACTAAGTCCAGAGCCCAGAGCGTTACTAAGTCCAGAGCCCAGAGCGTTACTAAGTCCAGAGCCCAGAGCGTTACTAAGTCCAGAGCCCAGAGCGTTACTAAGTCCAGAGCCCAGAGCGTTACTAAGTCCAGAGCCCAGAGCGTTACTAAGTCCAGAGCCCAGAGCGTTACTAAGTCCAGAGCCCAGAGCGTTACTAAGTCCAGAGCCCAGAGCGTTACTAAGTCCAGAGCCCAGAGCGTTACTAAGTCCAGAGCCCAGAGCGTTACTAAGTCCAGAGCCCAGAGCGTTACTAAGTCCAGAGCCCAGAGCGTTACTAAGTCCAGAGCCCAGAGCGTTACTAAGTCCAGAGCCCAGAGCGTTACTAAGTCCAGAGCCCAGAGCGTTACTAAGTCCAGAGCCCAGAGCGTTACTAAGTCCAGAGCCCAGAGCGTTACTAAGTCCAGAGCCCAGAGCGTTACTAAGTCCAGAGCCCAGAGCGTTACTAAGTCCAGAGCCCAGAGCGTTACTAAGTCCAGAGCCCAGAGCGTTACTAAGTCCAGAGCCCAGAGCGTTACTAAGTCCAGAGCCCAGAGCGTTACTAAGTCCAGAGCCCAGAGCGTTACTAAGTCCAGAGCCCAGAGCGTTACTAAGTCCAGAGCCCAGAGCGTTACTAAGTCCAGAGCCCAGAGCGTTACTAAGTCCAGAGCCCAGAGCGTTACTAAGTCCAGAGCCCAGAGCGTTACTAAGTCCAGAGCCCAGAGCGTTACTAAGTCCAGAGCCCAGAGCGTTACTAAGTCCAGAGCCCAGAGCGTTACTAAGTCCAGAGCCCAGAGCGTTACTAAGTCCAGAGCCCAGAGCGTTACTAAGCCCAGAGCCCAGAGCGTTACTAAGTGCAGAGCCCAGTGCGTTACTAAGCCCAGAGCACAGTGCGTTACTAAGCCCAGAGCGTTACTAAGCCCAGAGCACAGTGCGTTACTAAGCCCAGAGCACAGAGCGTTACTAAGCCCAGAGCACAGAGCGTTACTAAGCCCAGAGCACAGCGCGTTACTAAGCCCAGAGCCCAGTGCGTTACTAAGCCCAGAGCACAGAGCGTTACTAAGCCCACATATACCTATATACACGCTATACATAGCATAAAGGTAAAAACGATACATGCCGTGTTATCTTCATTTTAGATGTCAAAAGGGTTTTGTGGCTCCCGGTGTTTTCTTTTCTGTGGGAAACGGGTCCAAGTGGCTATTTAAGTGTTTAAGGTTGCTGACCCCTGGTCTAGAGCAGTGGTTCTCAACTTGTGTAACCTCAGGACCCACATTTGTCCTCGGTCATTAAGTCGCCACCCAAGTTGCACTGCAATGGAACGCACGGCAACGTGGGCTGCTGTGCTGCGATGGAGCTCCATCCATATGTGCATTGCTTGTGGAGCTCAAATGTGTGCCTGTAGAGGTGCCGGGAGCCAGATTGTGATCTCACTCCAGTCCAGGCACCTCCACAGGACATGCAAGGCGGCTATAGGCAATGCACCTATGGAGGTAACTGCTTGGCGGCCATACCCCCAGCCCACCCCACCTCAAGTCAACACTTGGCGCCAGGCAGCATATTTTGAATGGCTGCTCAGTGTAAGAATGGACAGCGCTGCGCTAGGGGGAGGCTGAGGAGCCTCTCACCTAGAAAAGTGGAAGGCATGCAGTGACCCACACCTATGGAGGTAACTGCTTGGCGGCCATCCCCCCAGCCCACCCCACCTCAAGTCAACACTTGGCGCCAGGCAGCATATTTTGAATGGCTGCTCAGTGTAAGAATGGACAGCGCTGCGCTAGGGGGAGGCTGAGGAGCCTCTCACCTAGAAAAGTGGAAG
>NW_017308717.1:100359-101478 GCF_000935625.1 Nanorana parkeri
TCGCGACCCACTTTTGGGTCACGACCCACCAGTTGAGAACCAAGGGTCTAGAGCCTTGGTTTTTCAACTGGTGGGTCGTGACCCAAAAGTGGGTCGCGACCCCATGTTTAGTGGGTCGCCGTGCGCCTTCCACTATGCTAGGTGAGAGACTCCTCAGCTCCTCCTGTCAGTTCTCTCGCCAAGCAGCCATTCAAAATCTGCTGCCTGGTGCCGAGTGTCAGCTTGAGGTGGGTTGGGGCTATGACCGTAAGGGAGCTCCATCCACACGTACCACTCCCTTGCGTGCCCTTTAGAGGTGCCTGGACCGGAGTGATGTCACATTCTGGCTCCTGGCACGTCTACAGGGCACTTAAGGGAGCTGTACAAGCATTGTAGATATGGATGGAGCTCTGTCACAGTACAACAGCCCACACTGGACCCCAGGCTGTGGATGCACTCCAGCTCTCATAAAAGGTATGGAAACTGGGTGGATCTTTGAATGGCATCCTAAACGCACCTTCCACCCACAGTTCGAAAGCCTGCACCGGAACGCGCGGTACCGCAATGCTGTGCGTTCCATTGCAGTGGGTCGCCACTTAATGACAAATGACAAATGTGGGTCCTGAGGTTACACAGGTTGAGAACCACTGGTCTAGAGGAACCCTGGATCAGAAAAGCTGCTGTAGACTGCTGATCCAGGAAGTATCAGATTAAGAACAGCGCAGAATTCTATTCCTTCCCTGGGTTCAGGGTGGAGCAGTACCCACAGCCCAGGAGGACCGCAGAGCACAATGCCTACGAGGAACAAGATCCACCCCCTGGGCATAGTAGGCTCATCGTCTGTTTTGCATCCCCTAGAAAGGAACCTTTCAAGGTAAAAACTAAAAAGGTTTCGGCAGACGCCAGGATTTTTTTTTTTTTTTAGTTTCAAAGCGGCAGAAACGGGACAAAAATAAAATTCTGCCTAATTTTGGAGAATGGCTTATTAAGAGCGGAGGAGGAGGAGGAAGGGGGGGGGGAAAGATAGGCGGGCAATAAGTAAAAACTGCTTTAACGGGAACATCGTTAGCGAGCCTTTTATCGCGTATTTTGTAAGGTTAGGGAATCGTTTAAAATGCTAATTAAATCCAACGGCCTGTG
>NW_017308717.1:101618-121567 GCF_000935625.1 Nanorana parkeri
TTGATTAGATGGCTGCTGAGAAAGATTCTGAAGGGCCTTCCGGGCCGGAGATCGGCGGTGGGCCATCTTGCTGGTGGATGACAGGGCCTCTTTATATAAAAGGGTCAGAGATGATATTGAATTAAAAAGCTTCATCGTCTTATAATTTTACGCTGGGCGGAATTTAATCTGCTAACAGACTGTGACACTCACCTCCTCTGGGATCCGACACCGGTGTCTCCTCTCTTGCGACGGCCGTTGCCACTTCTGGGTTTCACCTGGAGCGGCGGCATTTGCACTGGACTGCTCTACCGCCTGGTTCGGCTTTAAATTGCAAAGCAACGCGTGGATTGACGTTAGAACAACATCAATACACCTGGGTGGGGCACCTGCTGCAGTAATCTCACCTGTCCTCCGTGCCTGACTCTAGTCCTCTGTGCTTCCCCAGCTGCCAGTGTTGCTGTACTGCCCTTATGCCCCTCATTGACCCCAGTGCCCATCAGAGCATTAAAGCATCCCGTGTCACCTGTGCCTCCAGTGCCCCCCACAGCATTAAAGCATCCTGTGTCACCTGTGCATCCAGTGCCCCCCACAGCATTAAAGCATCATGTGTCACCTGTGCCTCCAGAGCATAAAAGCATCCCGTGTCACCTGTGCCTCCAGAGCATCAAAGCATCCTGTGTCACCTGTGCTTCCAGTGTCCCCCACAGCATTAAAGGATCCTGTGTCACCTGTCCCTCCAGAGCATAAAAGCATCCTGTGTCACCAGTGCCTCCTGTGTCACCTGTGCCTCCAGTGCCCCCACAGCATTAAAGGATCCTGTGTCACCTGTGCCTCCAGAGCATTAGAGCATCCTGTGTCACCTACTGACCCAATGCTCTTTTTACATCTCGTTACTTCAGAGCACCCAAAAAGCACCCTGTGCACCTCTGTATAATAAAGTATAGGAACGTCACCAGCACCACAGAGACTTCGATGTTAGTGCAAATCCATTCAAACTGATCCTGATGAAGGGGACTCTGCGTGGCCCCGAATGCGCTTAATGACACTTTTGAGTAATGACGAACATCAAATCAATGGATTTGCACTGACATCGAAGTCTCCGTCGTACTGGTGTGCTGGCGACGTTACCATACTTTATATATGCTGAGTGCGGCGCCATCCGCGGTCATTGCAAGCACCCTCATAGATGTTTGGAAGTTCTGGTAAGGAGTGCTGCAGGTCCTTGGACTGCTGTGCACCTCTGTGACACCTGTGTCTCCATGCAGTCTCTGGTATGTTCCACAGTAGTCTGGCCTGCTAGACTCCATCGCCATACCCTCTGTTGCATCTCTACCCCTCAGGTACGCTCCTGCGATCACCCGGTCTGTCCTACCCTCTGTGAATACCGCTGTCAGAGACGTAGATTCACTCAGGTGGAGCTCAGATTGGGATTTTTCCCTCACTTCTCATCTGGAAAATACATAGTCAGCAGGACAGGAAGTTGGGGTATATCCCTCTAATGGAGTCCCAGAGAGCAGTACAAACCTGACAGGGGTTTTTAATCCTTCCCCACTCCATCCCAATCTAGAAAGAATATCTTTTGGCATGAAATACACTTAAAAGGGTAGATGAAGGTAGTCACTCGCACCCCATGATATTAAAGTCAATGCTGTTTATTGACTGAGATAACACACATCTCCTTAGCGACATTTCGAGATCATGCGGCCCCGTCCTCGGGCAAACAGAGAGGGCTCTGTGTTTGCCTCGGAGAGGGCTCTGTGTTTGCCTCGGAGAGGGCTCTGTGTTTGCCTCGGAGAGGGCTCTGTGTTTGCCTCGGAGAGGGCTCTGTGTTTGCCTCGGAGAGGGCTCTGTGTTTGCCTCGGAGAGGGCTCTGTGTTTGCCTCGGAGAGGGCTCTGCTTGCCTCGGAGAGGGCTCTGCTTGCCTCGGAGAGGGCTCTGCTTGCCTCGGAGAGGGCTCTCTGCTTGCCTCGGAGAGGGCTCTGTTTGCCTCGGAGAGGGCTCTCTGTTTGCCTCGGAGAGGGATCTCTGTTTGCCTCGGAGAGGGCTCTCTAAAGCATTGACTTTAATATCATGGGGTGCGAGTGACTACTTTCATCTATCTACATTTCACGGAGGCATCCGTTGTCACCACCGCACCCACCCAGTTGGATTTGGGTTTTTGTCCGGCCAGGAGTGCGATGGGACAGGAGGATGAAGATACACTTAAAAGGGGATGCCGCGGATACCTGAAGACTCTCACAATCTGGTAATATATTCAACCAATACAACATAAAAGGGTGATAGAAGGCATTACATGGCGCGCTCTATGCCAATCCTGTATGAAGAATCCTCTAAGCACCCACAAAGGATCCGAACTCAAACTGTGCGTAATATGCAATTGTCATTACAGCTCAGGTACTGCCTCCTCTGCATCCCATAATGCAACACCCACCACCAAACAGGTAATTAGGTGCCTGCAGTGCAGAACATAGTCTTGAAGCCAATGTGACCTCTGTATCCTGTGCATGCCCCAGGTTAAGGGGCCGTCACCTTAGCAGAGAGAAGAGGGATTCTGAAGAGACAGCAGGGTGTGCCTTCTGTCACAACATAACAGCAGCTTGTGCTCTATGAGTTATTGACAGGTTCTCTTTAAAACTTTGCCCCCCCCCCAAAAAAAGCTGCCCATAAAAAGACAGCAACAATAATCATTTGTTACATTGCCTGTTACTCAGATCTTCTCTCGCAGAGCTATGGCCTCCAGCAGGATCCTCACATCTGACACGTTCCTGCTGCACAAGCAGCGGGGGACGCACATAACTGACGCCCCCGGAACTTTCACAAGAGAAGATTCTGCTGGAGGCCGGAACTCATTGATGCTCTTCTTTTATGGGCAGCTTTTTGGCCAACGTTTTTTTTTTTGGGAAGAACCTGGGTCTCTAGAAACAAAGAAACATAGAAGCGTTATCAAGTGACGACCATAGCAAAGGACCAAGTGGTCCATTACCTTATTTTTAAGCTTTTTATCAGAGTCCGAGGTCATGTCCCCGTGTTCTTGATCTCAGCTTCATACTGAAAATTCTGCCCTCCTGAACCTTATTCACCCCATTCATGTACATAAAGGTTTTAGCCATGTTCCCCCCTTTCCATCTGTCCTCCAGACTGTACAGATTAAGTTCCTGCAGTCTCTACTGCCTCTGACCTTTCTCCATCTTTCTTGCCCGTCGTTCTATCTTATCAATATCTTTCTGGATGCAAGATCTCCGGAACTGGATACAGCATTCTTAATGAGGTCTAACTAGAGATCTATATAGAGGGATCAGGACCTCCTTCCTCCTGCTGGGGATCCCTCTAGTGATAATAAAGATCTATATAGAGGGATCAGGACCTCCTTCCTCCTGCTGGGGATCCCTCTAGTGATAATAAAGATCTATATAGAGGGATCAGGACCTCCTTCCTCCTGCTGGGGAACCCTCTAGTGATAATAAAGATCTATATAGAGGGATCAGGACCTCCTTCCTCCTGCTGGGGATCCCTCTAGTGATAATAAATATCTATATAGAGGGATCAGGACCTCCTTCCTCCTGCTGGGGACCCCTCTAGTGATAGATCTATATAGAGGGATCAGGACCTCCTTCCTCCTGCTGGGGATCCCTCTAGTGATAATAAAGATCTATAGAGAGGAATCAGGACCTCCTTCCCCCTGCTGGGGACCCCTCTAGTGATAGATCTATATAGAGGGATCAGGACCTCCTTCCTCCTGCTGGGGATCCCTCTAGTGATAATAAAGATCTATATAGAGGGATCAGGACCTCCTTCCTCCTGCTGGGGACCCCTCTAGTGATAGATCTATATAGAGGGATCAGGACCTCCTTCCTCCTGCTGGGGACCCCTCTAGTGATAATAAAGATCTATATAGAGGGATCAGGACCTCCTTCCTCCTGCTGGGGACCCCTCTAGTGATAGATCTATATAGAGGGATCAGGACCTCCTTCCTCCTGCTGGGGATCCCTCTAGTGATAATAAATATCTATATAGAGGGATCAGGACCTCCTTCCTCCTGCTGGGGACCCCTCTAGTGATAGATCTATATAGAGGGATCAGGACCTCCTTCCTCCTGCTGGGGATCCCTCTAGTGATAATAAAGATCTATAGAGAGGAATCAGGACCTCCTTCCCCCTGCTGGGGACCCCTCTAGTGATAGATCTATATAGAGGGATCAGGACCTCCTTCCTCCTGCTGGGGATGCCTTTCGTGATAATAAAGATCTATATAGAGGGAAGAGGTCCGCATCCCTCCTGCTCGGGACCCCTCTAGTGATAATAAAGATCTATATAGAGGGATCAGGACCTCCTTCCTCCTGCTGGGGATCCCTCTAGTGATAATAAAGATCTATATAGAGGGATCAGGACCTCCTTCCTTCTGCTGGGGATCCCTCTAGTGATGCAACTCACAAGTCTATCTGCTTTCCCCACTGCCAGGCTGTTTACTCATTTTGCAATCATCTGAAATAAGAACCCCCACATTTTTTCTCCTCTGCAGTTCTGGCCGACACTGTATCCCCCAATATTGTTCACTATCAGAGTCATCTTTTTCCTAAGTGCATTATTTTTCATTTACAAACATTGAACTGCAGTTTCCACGACACTGACTAATCCTTCAGCAATACCAAATCATGTTCCACGTTACAAATATCATCTCTATTGTCCACCGTTGTGTCATCAGCAAAGAGACATAACCAATATCCCCGATGCCACCACAACCCGGCGTCTCACCTTCTTCCCCATCCAGTATAAATAACTTCTGTAACACTGGCTCCAGGTCTTCTCTGGCTGTGGCCTTCAACGAGGAACATGAAAGATGGACCAGATCTGCAATCACAGGATTACATCAAGTCAGAGATAAAAGCTGGAGGAAAACAATTTGCTCAATGAGGCAGCTTGAAGTGTAGAGATAGTGTGCAAAGGGCAAGAGGAGAGAAACCAATCAGAATTCAGCTCAATGGAGTGAGATTAGTGAAAGAGGCCATAAGCATGATGGCGACTGTAGGCCATACAATGTTACAACAGTTGGTTTTCTTTAGAAAGCAACCACAGCCTGAGTAGAAAATCCTGTCCCCTGCCAGCATGCTGCAGAGAAGGGCCCTTGCTCTCTGCAGGAAAGCAGTGGTCTCATTGCAGAGGTCTGGCATGTCCCCTGCTGAGTAAAAGCTGGAGCTCTCCAATCAGTGGAGAGCATGAGATTTGGACAGCTTTAGCTCTGATATCAGAGAGACCCCTGCTTCACTATAAAGAGCAATGATCCAACTCGGCAGCATGCTGGCAAGGGACAGGCCTTTCTACACAGGCTTTAGAAAGAAAACCAACTGTAAGACACTCAATAACTTTTGTTTTCATGCACTTGGAATGTTTTTAGCTGATTTAAACTGAAAGTTCAATTGAGCTGTAAAAACAAAAGTAATATAAAAATCCTAAAAATGGCCCCCCGATGCTGTACACAGCATGTTTCTAGGTCGTTGGGAGAGACCAAGTAACCTGGATGAAGTCCACTCAGACATAAAGGGGGCTGTGAACACATAGACACATGGTGGGAATTAAACCCAGAACTCCAAAGTGCTGAACATTAACCCCTGTGCTACCCGGCACAGAGATGCCAATACTAACACATGACTGAAAATAAAGTATTTGTACATCATATTTGTTACTCTACTTGCTGAAGGTTACAGATTCAGAATTATCTTTTATTATCTTCACCTTACGTTGGAATAAAATTCTATCTGGACTATTAATGTGTGGCGTGACGCTTCAGTTTTACATTAGTTGTTTTGGACTAAAAACCCTGGAAAGTGTGGAAATCCTCTGATGTGTAGAAACTTCCAGCCAAGTAACCAGACAACCTGCACTGACACCATTGTAATACCACTGGAGAGTAATAACCATAAGACAGCTCTAGGGCCCAGCATTACCTATCCACTTTCCATATACCAATAGGACATCTCTAGGGTCCAGTGCTACCTGTCCACTTTCCATATACCAATAGGACATCTATAGGGTCCAGTGCTACCTATCCACTTTCCATATACCAATAGGACAACCCTAGGGTCCAGTGCTACCTGTCCACTTTCCATATACCAATAGGACAACCCTAGGGTCCAGCACTACCTATCCACTTTCCATATACCAACAGGACAACCCTACGGTCCAGTGATACCTACCCACTCTCCATATACCAATAGGACAACCCTAGGGTCCAGTGCTACCTATCCACTTTCCATATACCAACAGGACAACCCTGGGGTCCAGCACTACCTATCCACTTTCCAAATAACCAATAGGACAACCCTAGGGTCCAGTGCTACCTATCCACTTTCAAAATACCAATAAGACAACCCTACGGTCCAGTGCTACCTATCCACTTTCCATATACCAATAGGACAACCCTAGGGTCCAGGGCTACCTATCCACCTTCCATATACCAATAGGACAACCTTAGGGTCCAGTGCTACCTATCCACTTTCCATATACCAATAGGACAACCATGCACTACCTATCCACTTTCCATATACCAATAGGACAACCCTAGGCCCCAGTGCTACCTATCCACTTTCAAAATACCAATAAGACAACCTTAGGGTTCAGAGCTATCGACATTCCATATACAAATAGAATAGGCTTAGGGACCAGAACTACCTATCCACTTTCCATAAAATAAATGGACAACCTTAGGGTCTAGGGTTAACTGTTGACTTTCCATATACAAATAGGACAACTCTAGGGTCCAGTTTAAACACCCAATAATAGTTCACCTTTAGCCAGTAGAAGCTGCAGAACTACAAGGTCACACCATGCATACTAGACTCCTATAGCTCAGCATCCCCGTGCAACCTTTTCCACAGAGATGCCGATAATATCAGAGGAGACGGCACCCAGACACATCAAAATCAGGTACAAAAGCCGTAAACAATTTTAATCTAATCAGGTGACACTTTTTGGGTCCCTTTCCCCGTATAATCCTTTAGTATGTTTCCTCATTAAGAGACGTAAAAAGCAACAATGAGGATAAGAGAAAATAACAAAGCGGCAGCCCGCCCCAACACAAATAATTAATAGAAGAGACCGTCAACAAATATAAACATCGTCTGACTTCTACAAAAGGGACCCGTCAGAATGGCCAATGGCAATCAAAGGACGCGGCGCGTCTCTAAAGACGTCGCTGTACAACTTTCATAAACTTTTAATGAACTGGATTTTTTCCTTTATCGCGGCAGATCAAAGACCTAACAAGGTACAATCTCCTTTTCATGTTTAATAATAATTAGTCTCTTCTGGTTTGGTGCCGTAATACGAGCGCTCTTAAAAAACACACTGAGCCCTGTGTATTCCGAATGTTGACAATTATCCCGTCCAGTGACACACGGAGAGGGCCAGAGCCGCGTCCCACCAGATCAGACGCTGTAACGGAGTCCAAAAACAGGGAAATATATACCGAAAAATCTGCCTCCCCTCCCGGGGGTAAAATATGAACATCTGAGAGTCCAAATTTATACCTTTCCCCTGGTGGCCTGCGAGCTGTTCGGTTCTACCCCCTCTCCACCCCCTATAGACCAGAGCAACGCTCACATTTCTGCTGTTTAATCGGCAATAACTTTGTCATTACATAAAATAACCAATTAATATATAAATATATTTTTTGGGGGGACAAACAATACTTTCTTTCGGTGGTAATCATGCAAAAAATTTTTTTTAAAGCAATCTATAAAACAGACAAAACTGAGAAAAAAAAACAAAAAAAACCCCCATTTTATTCTATATGTCTATGAAGGTTCCTCATTCATCCAAGTCACATGGTATTTTTTTTATTTCTTTTTTTCCCAACTATTAATTTTGTAACTTTCTTTGTTTTTATTCATTTTGTTGATTTGATTTTATCATCGTCTCATTGAAAGAAGTGCAGCACTGAAAGAAAACAAAATAGCCTATTGTAAATAACATTGCCGTGTTTTGTACCAGGACCAGAATTTTTGTATAATTTTAAACGGGACAAATTATAGAACAAAATATCTGAAAAAAATAAGTCAAGGCGACTGGACTCTGCTGTATTTTTCTTGAAGACGTTTCACTGGACATCCGACCAACTTTCTCAATTCAGAATGACTTGTAACAAAAATTCTCTCAGTATAAATATGGTGAATGTCGCTCCGATCCACATAATCTGTTAATCATAAACAGCTGTTGATTGTATTTGCATAATTGAAGCTAGCAGGTGGCAATAACCTGCCCAGAGAGAGGTGTTTATACAGCATTGTCTGTGGCAGACAATAGATGTCTCCCCCCCTCTATTCAAGCTTGGCATCTCCATTGTTACATAAATGGACTCTTTCACACCTCTTTTAAACCAGTCCTCCTCCCTGTCTAGGATGCGTACTTGACTGTCATCAGAGGAGTGACCTTCTTCCTTTAGATGTGGGTACACTGCTGAATCCTGACCAGAGGGTTTGGCTCTTCCATGCCGTGCCATACGCTGGTGTAGCTGCTGTTTTGTTTCACAACAGCAACTACCTCTGGGCAGGTTAATAACACCTCTTAGCTCCAATTATGGAAATACAATCAACACCTGGTTGTGACTAACAGCTTGCGTGGATTGGAGCGACATTCACCCTATTTATACTGAGATAATTTTTGTACAAGTCATTCTGAAATGAGAAAGCTGGTCAGATGTCCAGTGAAACGTCTTCAAGAAAAATACAGCGAGTCCAGTTGCCTTGACTTACTTTTTACAGATATTTTGTTCTATAATTTGTCCCGTTTAAAATGACACAAAAATTGTGGTCCTGGTCCTGTTATTTACAAATGAAATATACGCTATTTTGTTTTCTTTCAGTGCTGCACTTCTTTCAATGAGACGATGATAAAATCAATCAACAAAATGAATAAAAACAAAGAAAGTTAAAAAATTAATGGTTGGAAAATAATAAATAAAAATAAACAGCAGGAATATAATAGCTAAGCGGAGAAAAGGAAGAAGGAGTTACTTAGGGCTGATTAGGGTTAATAAGTGGTAAATAGGAACAAATTTTATTTTAAAAATATATTTGTTTTTCTTGTCTGGTTGCTTTAGCGAGGCCGTGCGGCTGCCACATATTTTGCAAAAGTTGCGCAACTAAAACCTCTGTTTTTAACCTTAACAGAGTAATTTGTTTTGTTTTCTTTATTGCAGGCTGGCTGGTAAGTGTTCTGGGAAATGTTTGCTTTGTATTGTGTAAAGCCCTTCTGTGTGCACCTTGCTTTAAAGCTGGTTATGAATTGATGAGTGCGTTTGCTATTCGTTTTGTTTGTTGGTTTCTATAACTGACATCAAATGGAGATGGAAGCTCGTTCCTTTGATCTGTACATGAATAAAACAGAGTAGATACAAAAGTAACAGTCACTTTGTATCTCTCTATCTCCCTCTGACCAATGTTTATATACAATGTTACTTTGTATCTCTCTATCTCCCTCTGATCAATGTTTATAAACAATATTACTTTGTATCTCTTTATCTCCCCTCTGATCAAAGTTTATAAACAATGTTACTTTGTATCTCCCTCTGATCAATGCCTCAGTCCATTTTTGTTAAAGGAGAACTATGGGGTCAGTGTTTTCCCCCATAGTTCTCCTTGGGGTAACGGGAGGACACAAACTAGCGTCCTCCCGTCACCCTAAGCTCAGTATACAGCGAGCTACAGCTCCCTATATACTGAGACGCCGCACCTGGAGCGGATCCCGACTTAGATGACGGGATCCGCACAGCTGCGTGAGTGACAGCTGGCTCTGCCTATCTAGAGGCAGAGCCAGCTGTACCCGCCCCCTCCCCCGTCCGTTCCTCCAGTCAGCGCTGGCAGATCGGAGCAGGGAGGGGGGAATCCAGCCCCTCCCCCTGTCACGGCAGAGAGCCGTGACAGGATCGAGAGGTGAGCGAACCCGGTATGTGTTCGCTCACCTCCCGATCTACTGAGCCGACCTGTGACAGTCTCATTGTCACAGGTCGGCTAGAACTATGAGGTGAGTGGAAATCACTCATGTCATAGTTGTCCTTTAAAGCAGCAGCTCTTATAACTGTGGTATATACACAGCAACTCCAGGCAAGTGTGAGGGGGACGGATGTGGCAGCACAGAAGAACAGGTGGTTGTGTATAATACGTCCATTGTACACAACTGGTTAATTATACGGAATGTCTTTTTTTTTATGCTACTTTTTATTGTTCAGCTCTGTGTACCATTCCAGCTGAACCCACGCTCAGTGACCTCTCCTCTTCAAATCTCAGGACAGCTCAGGAGACACACGTGTTTAAAGTGGACCTATCACCAACATTACTACGTCTGCATGGATAAATTCCTGACATGTCTCAATATATAGCAAAAGAGAATGACTGAGGAAGCATTTCCTCATTCTCCCCTCCCCCAGTGATCAGTCTGCTGCAGGCAGGAGGAAGCATTTCCTCATTCTCCCCTCCCCCAGTGATCAGTCTGCTGCAGGCAGAAGGAAGCATTTCCACAGTCTCCCCTCCCCCCTAGTGATCAGACTGCGACATTGTAACTTAGTAGCAAGTCACAAGGTGAGATTTTGCATCAGGGTCACCGTTTTAGAAAGTACTGAATCCAGAGACAGCCGGGCAATTAGCATTTTCCGGTCAGCAATGTCAGGAACCATTTCATCCTAGGCTCCCTTCACACTACGAACATCTGGAAACTGGAACGCCCGGCGGCTTATTTCTCGACCCGGCTGCAGCTTATTCGCACGGTCGTCTTTTAATCAAAGCCGCGAGCGGATGAGAAGCGCGTCGTTAGAAGTGAAACATTAAGCCAGACTAATTGATTTAAAATGGGTTTTATAGATTTTTTGCTCCAGTCGCTTATAAAAATCATCGCGGCCGCTGCCGTTTAATTTCAATATAGGCTTTTCCGTGGCTGGCGCTGACGGGCCCGCGGAAAGCTCATCACTCTCCATCCTGATTAGGTGTGATTTACTTTAGGTGGAGCCGTCTTTTACTTACCCGCCTCCATTCGTCTTCGGGGTAATTTCTCCGGGGAGGAAGAACGATGGGCCGCCCGCCGTCGCTCCATCATCCGGGTTTTCAGGGCAACTGAAGGAGCTCGGTTCCAGTCAGCTGGCAGCGGCGATGATGAGGCCGTCATCTCCCCGCGGTGATCAGAAGGAAGATGTATTTGTATATTTATCTTCAGCAATTGTTTGAAGGGGAGATCGCTCACGCTCATCTCATTTGCCGCTAATGAAGTCAAAATACAAGCGGGGGGGATTTATGGGACGGGGGATTGCGCCGGGGGAATGGACGCGGGATATCGTCTCGGATGGATTCCCTGTGAAAACACAGAGAGGCGGAGGAGGGGGGAGGGGGGGACGAGGTGGACGGAGCCGTGACCGGGAAGAAACGGAATTCCACGTTGCCGATACTCACCAAATTACACCCAAAATATCGGCAAATTATTTCCCCGCATCCTGGTAGGAGGAGCGGCGGGCGTGCCGAGGTCGGAATGCTGGACTGCTATGGACATATGAGGGGGCATTCCTTATCCTTTCCATGCCCGGAGGTCACTGATGACTGGATGCCCACCCCAAATTTGGCAGCCCCAAAATACATCAGTTACTTCAAATCTATGACCCCTTACCCCACCCTTCCCAATCTATGACCCCTTACCCCACCCTTCCCAATCCATGACCCCTTACCCCACCCAATCTATGACCCCTTACCTCACCCTTCCCAATATATGACCCCTTACCTCACCCTTCCCAATCCATGACCCCTTACCTCACCCTTCCCAATCTATGACACCTTACCTCACCCGTCCCAATCTATGACCCCTTAGCTCACCCTTCCCAATCTATGACCTCTTACCCCACCCTTCCCAATCTATGACCCCTTACCTCACCCTTCCCAATCTATGACCTCTTACCCCACCCTTCCCAATCTATGACCCCTTACCCCACCCTTCCCAATCTATGACCCCTTACCCCACCCTTCACAAATCTATGACCACCTAAGTAACTGTTACATTTTTAAAGGACTAATACATATTGTTTTAATAAGGAACCCCCAAAAATCTGAGAATTATGCACCACACCGAGTGGGTGGGGGGATGTTGAATGAAATGTCCAGATACAAACCTATTCCAACAGGTTATGAAGACCAGCTGACGGGCTCTGTGGTCCAACACTGGTCCAGTTTGCACACCATTAACTTTGTATTCCTAATCCAGTCGGGTATACATCTTGTCCATCCAACCCCGATGAAGACGGCGTTCTCTGACTCCGAAATGTGTTGGCTCTGTGACAAAGTCATTTTAGTGGATCCTGTGTTGGAATGAATATCTATCTGGATGTTTATGCCCTGGTGTAGCACTTTAATCTCTGATTTAGTTACAAACTGAGGATACTGTGCAAATCTGTGCCCATTATGAGGGGTTCCCACCATCCCTGTGCTGAGTTCCCGGGTCTGTCCACCTGCTGTGCCCATTATGGGGGGCTCCCACCATCCCTGTGCTGCGTTCCCGGGTCTGTACACCTGCTGTGCCCATTCGGAGGGGCCCCCACCATCCCTGTGCAGAGTTCCCGGGTCTGTACACCTGCTGTGCCCATTCGGAGGGGCCCCCACCATCCCTGTGCAGAGTTCCCGGGTCTGTACACCCGCTGTGCCCATTATGAGGAGCCCCCACCATCCCTGTGCAGAGTTCCCGGGTCTGTACACCAGATGTGCCCATTATGAGGAGCTCCCACCATCCCTGTGCTGAGTTCCTGGGTCTGTACACCCGCTGTGCCCATTATGAGGGGCTCCCCCCATCCCTGTGCTGAGTTCCTGGGTCTGTACACCCGCTGTGCCCATTATGAGGGGCTCCCCCCATCCCTGTGCTGAGTTCCTGGGTCTGTACACCCGCTGTGCCCATTATGAGGGGCTCCCCCCATCCCTGTGCTGAGTTCCTGGGTCTGTACACCCGCTGTGCCCATTATGAGGGGCTCCCACCATCCCTGTGCTGAGTTCCCGGGTATGTACACCCACTGTGCCCATTCGGAGGGGCCCCCACCATCCCTGTGCTGAGTTCCTGGGTCTGTACACCCGCTGTGCCCATTATGAGGAGCTCCTACCATCCCTGTGCTGAGTTCCTGGGTCTGTACACCCGCTGTGCCCATTATGAGGAGCTCCTACCATCCCTGTGCTGAGTTCCTGGGTCTGTACACCCGCTGTGCCCATTATGAGGAGCTCCTACCATCCCTGTGCTGAGTTCCTGGGTCTGTACACCCGCTGTGCCCATTATGAGGAGCTCCTACCATCCCTGTGCTGAGTTCCTGGGTCTGTACACCCGCTGTGCCCATTATGAGGAGCTCCTACCATCCCTGTGCTGAGTTCCTGGGTCTGTACACCCGCTGTGCCCATTATGAGGAGCTCCTACCATCCCTGTGCTGAGTTCCTGGGTCTGTACACCCGCTGTGCCCATTATGAGGAGCTCCTACCATCCCTGTGCTGAGTTCCTGGGTCTGTACACCCGCTGTGCCCATTATGAGGAGCTCCTACCATCCCTGTGCTGAGTTCCTGGGTCTGTACACCCGCTGTGCCCATTATGAGGAGCTCCTACCATCCCTGTGCTGAGTTCCTGGGTCTGTACACCCGCTGTGCCCATTATGAGGAGCTCCTACCATCCCTGTGCTGAGTTCCTGGGTCTGTACACCCGCTGTGCCCATTATGAGGAGCTCCTACCATCCCTGTGCTGAGTTCCTGGGTCTGTACACCCGCTGTGCCCATTATGAGGAGCTCCTACCATCCCTGTGCTGAGTTCCTGGGTCTGTACACCCGCTGTGCCCATTATGAGGAGCTCCTACCATCCCTGTGCTGAGTTCCTGGGTCTGTACACCCGCTGTGCCCATTATGAGGAGCTCCTACCATCCCTGTGCTGAGTTCCTGGGTCTGTACACCCGCTGTGCCCATTATGAGGAGCTCCTACCATCCCTGTGCTGAGTTCCTGGGTCTGTACACCCGCTGTGCCCATTATGAGGAGCTCCTACCATCCCTGTGCTGAGTTCCTGGGTCTGTACACCCGCTGTGCCCATTATGAGGAGCTCCTACCATCCCTGTGCTGAGTTCCTGGGTCTGTACACCCGCTGTGCCCATTATGAGGAGCTCCTACCATCCCTGTGCTGAGTTCCTGGGTCTGTACACCCGCTGTGCCCATTATGAGGAGCTCCTACCATCCCTGTGCTGAGTTCCTGGGTCTGTACACCCGCTGTGCCCATTATGAGGAGCTCCTACCATCCCTGTGCTGAGTTCCTGGGTCTGTACACCCGCTGTGCCCATTATGAGGAGCTCCTACCATCCCTGTGCTGAGTTCCTGGGTCTGTACACCCGCTGTGCCCATTATGAGGAGCTCCTACCATCCCTGTGCTGAGTTCCTGGGTCTGTACACCCGCTGTGCCCATTATGAGGAGCTCCTACCATCCCTGTGCTGAGTTCCTGGGTCTGTACACCCGCTGTGCCCATTATGAGGAGCTCCTACCATCCCTGTGCTGAGTTCCTGGGTCTGTACACCCGCTGTGCCCATTATGAGGAGCTCCTACCATCCCTGTGCTGAGTTCCCGGGTCTGTACACCCGCTGTGCCTATTACAAGGGGTGATGCGTCATTGTAACACTTTAAGGTATTGATGATCTCTCAGGAAGGGGCGGAGCTCTTCTGTTGCTGTATATTGTGACACATCAGAGATTGATATTTGCAGATTTGGAACACTACTTCAGCCATGAACCGGCAGTATGGCGGGGGTCCCCGCAGGGACTGTAACAGACGCACCCTAACCCTAAGTATTGTCACAATGTACACCTAGTCTGACTTTTCAAGCAAGTCAGTGAAAACTATTCAACAAGTCAGACAGGATATCGCTATACAAGTTCCCGGAACACACGGGAACCCCTCCGTCCTTCTCATGTGGAGGATTCTCACTACCAGCAAATCAAAGCACAGATATTCCACAGAGGTTTGCGGTAATGTGAAATTATTGCGCTATAAGCACCACAATACATATTGGGGCTGCACCAATCCCTGACGTCTGCGACTTACATGTGTTCTTCATACATGTGTTCGTGGAGGAGCAGAGCTCCGTCATGTACACGGCACTCTGCTGTCCGTCTTCCGAAGGAACCGTCAGTACAGATATCTGGAAGACAAAGTCATGTGACTATAAAACTACAAACGTGGATATAATATAAGTGTTGCCATCGCTCGATTGCTTTCAGTGCAGCCGCTTTCAGATAAGGACTCAGACCGGACCAGAAGAACTTCTTTAAACCAGAGGCCTGTATGCAAGAACCAACGAGATGCCCATACTCCATAAGAGGCACTTACACCTGTTTGTAGAGCAATCAATGTTACCGAATGTATTAAAAAAGACAACCCAACGCATTTGAAGGATCTGTGTCCCCTTCATCAGAGCTACAAGAGTAAAATCATAACACGTAGCCCTAACGAAGAGGAGCTCTCAATATGACTGTAAACAGGACATGCAATAAAAACATTTCATTAAAGGAGAACTATAAGGTGAGTGAAAATCACTGATCCTCATAGTTCGAGCCGACGTGTGACAATGAGACTGTCACAGGTCGGCTCTATAGATTGGGAAGTGAGGGAACACATACCGGCATTCGCTCACTTCTTCATCATGTCCCTGCAGAGAGCCGTGACTGTCACTCACGGCTCCCTGCAGGGATCCCCCCCCCCCTCTTCCCCTGTCCGATCCTCCAGCGCTGACTGGCAGAACGGATGAGGAAGGGGGCAGGTACAGCTGGTTCTACTGGCTGGCTACAAGCTGTAGCTCCCTATATACTGAGCTTAGGGTGACGGGAGGACGCTTGTTTGTGTCCTCCCGTTACCCTGAGGAGAACTACGGGGAAAAACACTGACCCCCTAGTTCTCCTTTAAAGGTGTGAGGGGTGAAAGACATCCAGTTGGAGAAGTCTTGCCATGGAGTTCTAACAAAGCGATTTTGCTTTTCCATAATATAAAGGTAAAATGTTTGCTGAGTGTGTGTTCAGTTTTTTATGAGGAGGTGATAAACATAAACACAAAATTAATTGATGTTATTCTCTAGAGTCTCTCCCATCCTCTGGAACTCTTTACCGCAACCTGTCCGACTATCTCCCATCCCACTCTGGCAGCCTTTAGGCGATCCCTTAAGACTCGTCTCTTCAGGGAAGCCGATCCCACCTCAACCTAACCGCTCAACCATCACCTTCTCAAACAATTCATCCCCACACAGCTCCCTCCTCATGTATCACTGGCCCCTCCCTCTTAGATTGTAAGCCCTCAGGGGCGGGGCCCTCCTTACCATCTTGTCTTGAATTGTATTGTGATATTTTCCTTATATTGTACAGCGCTGCACAAAATGTTGGCGCTATATAAATACTATGTAATAATAATAATAGTGTTATAAAGATGAATATTCATGTGATGATTTATTCCAGAAGAAGAACTTTCTCCAATGCTTTAGGACAGTTTCACATGATTGTGTGACAGTTTGTTCTGCGTTACTTTTATCTCACACTCGGTGGTGGTCATAGGTCTGAATACATTTATAAGAGTTACATTGCTCTCATTTAGATAATAATAAAAATAACGTTTCCTTTCAGACACATTCGGCCGTCGTACCTCTTGGTCGGACTCGGATTTCAGCACAGAACTGTCAGTGATGAGCACAGCGCGAGAGATTTGCCTGCAGAGTACGAGAATGAAAAAGAAAAATCAGTGGCATGAAATGTAAAACAATTTACAGCTCAGTTTTGGGCAACAAAAAAAGATGGTAAGGAACCGGAGGGAGGGCAGAGAAGGGAAACTAAACGGATAAGAGGCCATGGAGGAACTCCGCACCCAGGAGAGATTTTATACTCTCCAAAGAGGTGATTACGGGGGGAGATGATGCAAACTGTTGGCGCTATATAAATCCTGTATAATAATAATAATAATAATAATAATACAGTGAACTTGCTAAGTTGTTCCCTTTCATGTGACGAGGGGGCATTGCTTTGAGGTCTATAAAAATAAAATAATTGGATTTTTGTATCTACTGTAAAATCTTTTTCTCTGAGGTTCATTGAAGGGCACAGCGAAGATCTAACCAATGGGTTATACTGCCACCTGTGGGAATAGGATGCTAGGCACAAAAAAACAGCCAAGGGGTCGGAACTTGCTGGTGGCCAACCCCCACCCCACGTGCTAACACAGCCCCAGTAAGTAGCAAGCAGTCAATAATAAAGGGCAACAGCCAAAGCAGGTATGAGTGCTGTGTCCTTCAATGAACGCAGAGAAAAGGATTTTATTTGCGAGTACAAGAGTCTCATTTTCTCTTCCCTTCATTGAAGGACGCTGCGAAGATCGGAAGATCTAACCACTGGGATGTCAACAAGCAGTGACCCAAGAAAGGGCGGGCAAGAGGAAACCCCCAGGATGCGGAAGTAAACCCAAATCACACTGCCGCCTGGAGGACCTTACTCCCAAAACTAGCAACCGAAGATGCAACAACATCAACTCTATAAAACTCGATAAAAGTGGCCGCTTTACAAACTTTGATGTCTTCAGTCCTAGACGCTAGGCAATAAAACATGGGCTGTGTTAGCACATGGGGGGAGAGGGGTTTGGCCACCAGCAGGGGCCTCTCTTAGGCTGTTTTTTTTGTTCCTAGCATCCTACACCTGCAGATGGCAGTATAACCCAGTGGTTAGATCTTCTGATCTTTGCTGTGTCCTTCACAGAACGGAGGGAAGAAAAAAAAAATCACATAGCTATACATCCAGCTAAGCTGCAGGTACATTCCTTCTGTGTGAATGAACCAGCTGCTTCGAGAATGGAGCAAATCAAATGTTCTTCGGATATTATATCTTCTGGTCAAATCCTATGGGAGTAGTAAAAAAGGTCCAACCATTAGCAAATAAATCTAACGTATATTGCATATACAGGGATCCCAATAGTTGCACCAACTCACAAAATTCCCTTCAGCGTTCTATTGAATAGATATATTGTAGCTCTTGGTATTAACCCCTTCGTGACGGGAGACGTACACCGTACGTCCCGCCACAAAGTGCCTACATGTCTGGCCCCGTACACCGTACGTCCCGCCACAAAGTGCCTACATGTCTGGCCCCGTACACTGTACGTGACAAGTTATATCAGGCTCTGTAATGCCGGTAACCGCTGATTTTCAGCGGTTGCCATTCATTAATGAATGGGTCAGTATTGAGGCATTCATTCATGAAATAGTTAAGCTTTTGTAAAAGCGTCTTTCTGTCATTAATGAAAGAATGAAGCCGTAACATGCAAACACCGGATCGCTAAATAGCGATCCGGTATTTGACAGCTGAAGAGAGCAGAGAGGTAGCAGAGTGAGTCCCCTCTCTGCTATTCGTTTTGACAGCTCCATAGACCGGCCTGATGTTTATGATACATTTCAGGCACAGGAATATTACATTACAATGTATCTCGTTGCCTGAAATGTATCAGACTTCTGATCGTCTGGGCAGGATCAAAGACCTTAAAATGCGATCCGATTCTGACATGTTGTCTCTAAGGTTATTATTCGCTGTTCCTAAGTTTGAAGCAGCCTAATAATAGCCAAAAATAAAATAAAAAAGTTAATTTATCAAGCAGTCATGGTGACTGCTTGATATAAACTGACAAAAAATAAAGTGTAAAAAAAAAAATAAAGTGTAAAAAAAAAATTATATATGACTGACGTGGAAGAATCGCACAGCAACAATGCAACAAGCAGGGGCGTAACTAGAAAATCACAGGGCCCCATAGCAAAATTTTGTATGGGGCCCCGTGATTGCTAGTTATGCCACTTGCAGAGCCCACCATAGACTCTCTATGGTGGGCTCTGCAAGGTCTCAGTTGGGCTGCACGCCTCTTACCCGTCAGTGCTGCCCACCTCCGTGGTCGGCGCCGCCGGGTCCCTGCCTCCTCTTCCGTCCCCGGGCTCTGCCTCCTTCTATCGACGGGGCCCCCGCCTCCTCTTACATCACTGGCCCCACCTGCTATTAGACCGCTGGCCAGTGATGTGGGAGGAGGCGGGGTTGCTCTTAGGCGTGCCCCGCCTCCTTCTTTAGCTGCAAACGCCGGCATAACCGGCCTATTCCGCCGCATCTGCTGGCTGTCACTGACACAGCTCCGCAGCGGCTGTGAGGGGGGAACGTTCTCCTTCACAGCTGCTGCTGAGCTGTGTCAGTGACAGCCAGCACCCCGAGACGCCATAGCGACCCAGGCGGCCCACACGGGATCAGAGGGATGCCTGGCCGGGCCCCCCTGTACACGGCCCCATAGCGGCCGCCTGGGTCGCTATGGCGATTGTTACGCCACTGGTAACAAGTGTGTCCGTCATTTATGAACAGAAACTGAAAACCAGCTCAGTCATGAAGGGGTCAAGGTGTATTTATTTCCCATGATCCTCAGCGCCATCTAGTGGCCACAATGCGGTATTTTCCTCATTCACTATGTTCTTTATGGATGAATCTATTCTTACTACAGCCCATAATATGTGAAGTACATTCGACCAGAATTGAAAATAATCAATATATAAAATCGATTTTGCCCCATTCTCACAACAGCAAGTTCATTCGCACACAGGAAGTACCGCCACACACAGGAAGTACCGCCACACACAGGAAGTACTGCAGAAACAGATCTTTTTTTTAATCCATGTGGCTTCTTACCTGTACTGTACCTGTGAGCAGGTTTCCTCCGACAGGTAGCTGTCCTCTATGAGAACATAATTACAGCTGATGCGTTTCCCGCTGCTGTCAATGACGGCCTTACACCTGTGGAGGGAGAATACGCACATCACATACTGCACATCATTTAACTCTAATGTAGACCTGGCTTCTACAAATGTCTCGAAGAGGATCTGCTTGTGTCTCCGATACCAACCAATCAGGTTTTCCTTTCTAGAAAAAAGTAAATCTAAACCAAAA
>NW_017308717.1:122213-125576 GCF_000935625.1 Nanorana parkeri
CTCACAAACAATGCAACCCCACCCAGACCACTCCACTCACAAACAATGCAATCCCACCCAGACCACTCACAAACAATGCAATCCCACCCAGACCACTCACAAACAATGCAATCCCACCCAGACCACTCCACTCACAAACAATGCAATCCCACCCAGACTTTACTGAAGGGCAGCTTTGGATTAGGGTAGTCAGGGGGTGACTATGCTGCCGCTCTATGCAGTACAACCATGCACAGGCAACATTGTCACCCCACTGGAGGAAGTGCCAAGATGTAGATAACCGATTACGGTTTTTACAAACAGAGGAGTGCAGAGAAGATGGATTTTGCAGTTTAAGGCGCACTGACTTCCATGCCATCGGTCTCTGAACTAGTCCCAGGCTGACTTGTACGATTCTGAGACAGAATTGTTTTATCTGAAATCTTTAAAGGAGAACTATAGATTTTGCTGACTGGATCAGTTTGGATTTACATCATAGAAGATATATCCTTCACCCATTCAACGAGCCGCTATGCCAATCAGCAAACAATGAGTTTTTAATAACAAAGTAACACTCATCCTTACAAAAAAAAAGAAGTTTCATTTATTTGACACAAATACAAAATAAGAAGAAATAGATTTACTGAAAGACGAAGATATAGAGAAGAGATGTGACACGGTTCAGACAAGACAAAGCAGAGAATATATTCTACAAATAACTCGCAGCTGACTCCGGAGCGACACGGGGCAGCGCGGGCCGCGTCCCTGCCGTTCTGCACTGACATAAAATGAAGAGATTAATCCGGGGGACGCGGCGGGGTTGCGCGGCCCCTCTCAGCAGACATATAGATCAAGCTCTGCTGCGAAGGCGATGACATCAGAGGCACTCCGGTTAATGCGACACCGTCAGACGACATCCGAGGATAACGTTAAATGATACGCGGGTGCAGGGAAGGGTCAGAGGTCGCGCTGAGGCCTCATCCTTCCTGCCGCTGTAATTGTATAATGGCCGCGTACTTTACACGCGCGGCGAGAACCGCAAAATGTTAATCACACAAATGAGGCGGGCGCGATCTGTGTGCGTGACACGGAGAGCACACGCTGGGCTGGGACGTGGAATTATTTTCTTGGTGTCTTCAAGCAAACGATTTAAAGGCTACGTCCACTTTATAGAGCATATCTAGGGTGTACCATGAATCGTGTTCACATATAACATCTGCAAACCCAAAATGACCCCCTCCCCCCCTTACTTGTATCACCAGGTG
The DNA here is from genome assembly GCF_000935625.1 of Nanorana parkeri. Taxonomy (NCBI): domain Eukaryota; kingdom Metazoa; phylum Chordata; class Amphibia; order Anura; family Dicroglossidae; genus Nanorana; species Nanorana parkeri. Next base: position 123,458 of record NW_017308717.1, read on the forward strand.
CTTCTGCCTGCAGCATATTGCAATTATTTGAATTTGGCTCCACCCACACAGCCCCATCACGATGCAAGATGGACAATGCAAATAATCTGGGACTATTAACACAGCACCTAAGGAGATCCCGCCTCCTCTTTATCATTTAATTGAAGTGCTTTTATCTGCTGTTGGGGCAGAGGGTAAGGTAGCCATCTTGGGCGCGCTCAGTAGAATATTATACAATTTTACACAGGAGCCAATGATGTCTTTGGAGTGTGGGAGAAAACCCCCACAGAAGCGCACTCAAAACTCCATGCAGATAGTGTGGCCTTCAAAACAGCACAAGATCCATGTTTCAGAAAACACCATTAGAATCTGCATGTTACATACAACTGTCACTTTAATTTGCATTTCCATTGCATAAAGCTGCTCCAAATCAGTCCCGCGTACCGTTCCCATCAATTCCCAACGGAATACAATCAGGTTAACTTTCCTCCCCCCCCCCGGTAATAATGGCGCTGACCTTTGGGAGAGTTATCGCTAGAACGTATTTTACCGAACGAGTAAATGATTCCAAATATCATTATGGACGAAAGAAACAAGGAACAATCTCTGGATGTACATTATTTTCACATTACAGGTTCTGCGCGTCAAAGCCGACCCCGTTCCCTTCACTGTAACAAAGGAGACATTGATATATCCTGTCATTGTTTGTGTCTCAGTTTAAGTATAAAAAAAAATGGAAACAAAGAGAGTGATAAAAGTGTTGTGTGAACAGTTATTTATTAGTCTGTGCTCAAGACTCCACTAGACCTCTGAAGGTATGCTGTGGTATCTAGACGACCCCCCGCCCCAATATTGAGTAGGCCCCCCTTCTCTTGACCCATCCAGGCATGGACTCCACTAGACCTCTGAAGGTGTGTTGTGGTATCTAGATGACCCCCTCCCCTAATATTGAGTACGTCCCCCTTCTCCTGACTCAGCCAGGCATGGACTCCACTAGATCTCTGAAGGTATGCTGTGGTATCTAGACGACCCCCCGCCCCAATATTGAGTAGGGCCCCCTTCTCCTTACTCATCCAGGCATGGACTCCACTAGATCTCTGAAGGTATGCTGTGGTATCTAGATGACCCCCTGCCCCAATATTGAGTAGGTCCCCCTTCTCCTGACTCAGCCAGGCATGGACTCCACTAGACCTCTGAAGGTATGCTGTGGTATCTAGATGACCCCCTGCCCCAATATTGAGTAGGTCCCCCTTCTCCTGACCATCCAGGCATGGACTCCACTAGATCTCTGAAGGTATGCTGTTGTATCTGGATGACCCCCCCCAATATTGAGTAGGTCCCCCTTTTCCTGACCCGTCCAGGCATGGACCCCACTAGACCTCTGAAGGTGTGCTGTGGTATCCGGCACCAAGCCGTCAGTAGCAGATCCTTTAAGTCCTGTAAGTTGTAAGGTGATCGGCCTCCATGGATCGGACTTGTTTCTCCAGCACATCCCACAGATGATCGATTGGATTGAGATCTGGAGAATTTGGAGGCCAAGTCACCACCTCAGACTCATTGTTGTGTTCCTCAAACCATTATTCCCCCATGTGTGCAGTGTGGCAGGGCTCATTATCCTGCTGAAAGAGGCCACTGCCATCAGGGAATGCCGTCTCCATGAAGGGGGGGACTTGGTCAGTAACAATGTTTAGGTCGGTGGTACGTGTCAAAGTAACATCCACATGAATGGCAGGACCTGAGGTTTCCCAGCAGAACATTGTTCAAAGCATCACACTGCCTCCGTCGGCTTGTCTTCTTCCCATAGTGCATCCTGGTGTCATCTCTACCCCAGGTAAGTGACACACACGCACCCGAACATCAACATGATTCAACAGACCAGGCCACCTTCTCCCATTGCTCTTGCTCAGTGGCCCAGTTATGATGCTCACGTTCCCATTGTAGGCTCTTTTGGCAGTGGACACAGGTCAGCATGGGCACCCTGAGCGGTCTGCAGCTACACAGCCCCATAAACAGCAAACTGTGGTGCTCTGTGTATGCAGGCAGTGACTTGGGACACAGCTGTAAGGAAACAGGGGAGTAGGAGAGAAGCCTCTGGACCACAGCATTAGGTTAATTAAAAAAAGGGAATTTAGTGATTGGT
>NW_017308717.1:125965-139229 GCF_000935625.1 Nanorana parkeri
TATTTGAATAAGAGGAAGAAGAGGGTGGGGGGGGGGGGGGGGGGGGGTTTGATCCCAGAGATCCGCTTAAAAAGAATCCCACAAAAAGTTGAGTTGCTACAGCAGAGCTTTTGGATGGCTTAAACATGAACAGTAGCGAGACAGCAGTGGTGGTGTGTTTTTGGTCACAACGTTTTCATCTTATGGAAGGATCTTGTACACTGGACTTGATGTTTTTATGACATGCATCGGATGGAGTCTGGAGTGGAGAACCCCTACAAGAGGAACTGCAATTTCTGTCCTTATTTATAGATTATAAGGTCCATCGGAATAGGTGAGTTTGTGTCCATTTGAGGGTGGAGAAGGCACCGTGAGGCTGTCACTGAAGGATTGCATGAAGAGTTTTGCTGGGATTGCACAATATATGACATGAGGATACTGCACAAAGTTATTAGTTATATTGGGTTCATTTACAAACCTCACATGGTGGTGAGCAAGGATCTGACGGTTTGTCATGGGATATACACTGCCTGGCCAAAAGAAAAGTCACCACTTGGATTTAGCTATGCAAATAGGTCAGAGCCTTCCATTGGATCTGGGATTGCTTCAGTTGGTCAGGTCTAGGTTCAGCAATGTTATGTGCCTACAAAATGGGCTCAGCTGCCTCCCTGAATATACTGATCAGGTTTTTCCATGATTCATTTTTGATGGCACATTGGGCATATTCCAACATGGCAATGCCGGGATTCATCGGGCTCAGATTGTGAAAGAGCGGTTCAGGGAGCATGAGACATCATTGTCACACATGGATTGGCCACCACAGAGTCCAGACCTTATCCCCATGGAGAGTCTTTGGGATGTGCTGGAGAAGACTTTACACAGTGCTCCGACTCTCCCATCATCACTACAAGACCTTGGTGAAAAATTAATACAACTCTGGATGGAAATAAAATGTTGTGACATTGTATAAGCTTATGGAAACAATGCCACGGTGAATGTGCGCCGTAATCAAAGCTAAAGGCGCCCAACGAAATATTAGAGTGTGGGACTTTGTTTTGGACAGACAGTGTATTTATGCCTTTTGATCATTTTTAATGCAATGTATTATTTATTTTGTTATGTATTGTTGATTTTGAGGAGAGATTTGGTTTAGTATCAAAGTTTTTATTGGTTTCCATAAGTAAAGCAAGTTTTAAAACAGGCTTTTAACATACGTGTCAAACAAACAAAAAAAAAAGAAAAAACAGAAAATTCAATATTTCTCAAAATCGGCCTTGATTCCCCACGTCCCCCCCGCCCTTCAATAGACCATCAAAGCTATCACCAGAAGAGGACAAGGGGAGAACCAGTTGTGTTATTAACCTTCGACTTGGCCCCTGCCCACATTTACCTCCAGGGGCTCACCCTTCCATTCACTCGGTTTTAGTTTTGAGGGTGCGGGGCCTCACAATCTGAATATAGCTACTTTCGCTATACAGGTGAAACTCGAATAATTAGAATATCGTGCAAAAGTAATTGCAGTAAGTGCTGCAAAAGGGGCCCAAACCAAGTACAGAGTACATATGCATGCTTGTACTTCTCAGAGGTCCGATATTGTTCTATGTACAATCCTTGTTTTATTGATTGCATGTAATAATCTACTTTTTTGAGGTTGTGGATTTGGGGTTCTTGGGGTTTTCATGAGCTGTAAGCCATAATCATCACAATGATGACAAATCACGGCTTGAATTATCTTGCTTTGCATGTAATGAGTCTCTCTCATATATTAGTTTCACCTTTTAAGTTGCATTAGTGAAATAAATGAACTTTGCACGATATTCTAATTATTCGAGTTTCACCTGTATATACACTTATGGAAAACTTTTTAATGTACAAAAAGGAAAAATACAAACGGAAAGGGACAAAAAAGAAAAAAAAAGAAAGAAAAACCAAAAAACAAAAACCAAAACCATATTATATAAAGAATAAAAGGCATAAATGATAGTTTCCTGGGTTCTGAGCAACAGACCCTATATGCTTAAGCTAGGCTTTGGAAATGATGCTATATGCATTTGAAATCTCTTGGTATTTCAGCCAGGGCTCCCATATTGCCTCAAATTCTGCGTTGAGGAGAGATTTGGGATGTTGGGATGTGGCACTGTGACCATTCTATGTTTAAATTATTTTTACAAACCATATTATTTTTTATTATTCGTTTTAAATTTATTCTTCATAAAAACAAAAATGTTAATTTGAAATTCGTACTCTTTAATTCACTGTTTATCTCGTCGTTGAAGGGGGGGCTTTTAAAAGCGAAAAAAAAACCGAGAGAGATTGCGGCGTCTTGACTTTAGCAGGTCGTCGTGATCTGATCCTGCGTTGGGACAATGAATCATGCGCAGACCTCCATTGACCTTCTTTCAATGTGTCGAAGACAGAAGGATGAAAAGCAGAATCCATCTGCGAGGAGCGCCATCCGTTATAAACCTACTTTATAGGTCTCATTACCCAAAACTAATGGGCTAAGGGCAACATCCTTGAAATGGACTTACCCGACACTGACAAAGGCTGGCGGCAATATTTCAAAGCAAATATGTAAATGGCCCGGAGTTCGCATCCTCTTTTTTATTAAGGAAATAGATATTTATTGCGTGTGTCCCCCTCCCCCCCCCCTTTTTGAGGGACACAATTTTTTCAGGGCTGAGAAATGAGGAGGAGGAGGAGTTGTTTTTTTGCGCAGAAGAAAAATGATGTCCGAATTGATTAAATCAATATATTTTACGCTGTGATTTAGGCTCCAAAGTTAAGCAGTTTAAAACTGTTGCCGAAGTTTTTATTACCGTTTAATGTGTAAGCAATTATGGGCGAATGCGGCACTGAAGGTTTTATAACTTGGATGCCCTTACGTGTTGAGGACTGCCAGGCAGACTTTATTTTAAAGATCTAAAATTTGGATTTAGGTTTAAAACACAGCCAGTGCGCATTTTACATTGGAGGAAAAAGTTGTCTAGGCAGCTATAGTGGTTGTACTATCTTCAAGGTGCAATGCATCAAAAAAAATAATCTTTATGGCTGGAGGTTGGTGGGATGAATTACCTGTTATAGGAGGAAATGTGTTCCTTTTGCTGCACCCTCTAATAAAAATCCAGCAGAGACTCCTTGTTTAATAGGCAATGCGGGGAACTCAGAACAGAAGGCTAGCTCTTGGATTCTCCAAGGACACTATATGACCAAAAGTTAGTTTTGGTCATATAGTACACTTGACCATCAATAAATTGGTTCAGGTGTTTTACTGGTAATGCTACAGCATACAGTGACATGCTAGGCAACTGTGACCTTCCAACCTTGTGGTAATAGTTTGGTAAAGGTATTTTTCTGTTCCAGAATGACTGTCCCCTGTGTACAAAGCCAGCTCCATAAAGACATGGTGTGACCAGTTTGGTGAAGACCCTTTTCTGTTCCACCATGACTGTCCCCTGTGCATAAAGCCAGCTCCATAAAGACATGGTGTGACCAGTTTGGTGAAGGCCCTTCTCTATTTCACCATGACTGTCCCGTTTACAGAGCCAGCTCCATAAAAGACATGGTGGGACCAGTTTGGTGAAGACCCTTTTCTGTTCCACCATGACTGTCTCCGGTGTACAAAGCCAGCTCCATAAAGACAAGGTGTAACCAGTTTGTTGAAGACCCTTTTCTGTTCCACCATGACTGTCCCCTGTGTACAAGGCCAACTCCATAAAGACATGGTTGACCAGTTTGATATGGAAGGCCTAAAGTGCCCTGCACAGAGTCTGCAAACCAAAATGAACACCTTTGGCAGGAACTGGAAAGCTGATTTTGAGCCAGGTCTTCTCTTCCAACATCAGTACCAATCCTCACAAAATGACATTTTTGATAAGTGTGTTCTTCCAGCCTTGAGGTCACAGTTTGGTGAAGATCCTTTCCTGTCCTATGTCTGGCCCAGTGTACAAAGCCAGCTCCATAAAGACATGGATTGACCAGTTTGATGTGGAGGAACTCGAGTGTCCGGCACAAAGCACTGCCCTCAACCCTACTGAACACCTTTGGTATGAACTGGAACAACGACTGTGAGCCAGAACTTCTTCTCCAACATCAGTACCTGGTGAAGTCCCTTTTGTGTTCCACCATGACTGTGCCCTGTGTACAAAGCCAGCTCCATAAAGACATGGTGTGACCAGTCTGGTGTGGAAGAACTTGAATGTCCCGCACGAAGTCCTGACCTCAACCCTACTGAACACCTTTGGCATGAACTCAACCTTGTGAGCCAGGTCTTCTCATTCAGCATCAGTACCCAACCTCACAAATGGGCATAAATTCCCACAGACACCCTCCAAAATCTTGTAGAAGGCTTTTCCAGAATAGTGGAGGATGTTATAGCTACAAAGGGAGCAACTTCATATTACTATCGTCATGGTTTTGGGAGATCCAAATAAGCATGATGTTCGGGTGTTCACAAACACTTGGCCATTTAGTGTAAAGTATGTAGGCGACTTTGTCCACTTCAACCCCCAAAAACCAGCTTTGGTTCAGGTGACCCTAATAAAGCTTAGGTCCAATGGGTAGTGAATGTTAAATCAGCTCTCCATAGTATGTGCATTGCTGGCATGTTAAGCTTCAGTGGGGATTTTCTCAGCATTTTGCAAACCACCTCATAGTATCCCGTCAGTGCTTGTTCCTCCGAGTCCATACACTATGAGCTATAGTTATGCTTGCATTCATATTGCTCATCACCTGAAGCACCTTCCATTACAGCACCCAACTTCTATCTCTTTATCTCTATCAAACTGATGTCCTGAAACCCTGTCTCTTCATCCTGATCGGGTCTTTGGCATCTTATTGGCTTATTCGGGATTCCCTATATGTCAGTAATCATACACATAATAATGGTGGAGGGCTCTGTTCTTAGTTCTGGAACATAGACAGCTTATATTTACAGACTTTTTCTATTTTTTAACTACATCTTTTTGAGATTTGCCTGTATTATATAAATATATTTTATGTATTGTATTTCTCAGCCTCATTGAAGGGGAAGCAATGAGCCCACTGAAATGTGTGATTTTTGCTGTGACCAATGAGGACTCATTGGATTTACAAAGACCCCCGTGGTCGCCTAGCCTTTCCATGATACTACCTGTTACAGGGGTGGAGCGATCACAGCTGAACAGCAGAATGAAACAGAGCAGGAAACTCTTTGACTTTGTACAGTCATGCTGATGCTGCTGTGTAATCAACAGTAGACATTGCAAATGATGCTCAGCATGACCAAGCTTGGAGTTAATCTATTATCACAACATTTACCTGGACAGTAATAGGTTACTTGGAAACTCAGAATAGCGGGCTGATGACACTAATCTTGACTCCAGTTCCTGTTTTGCTAACCTTTGTAAAATGTTGGATTTCTGTCAGTTTCTGTCCCAGGGGCCTTCTGTACAAATAGAGAGGGAAAGTCATGGACAGAAGTCTGAATCCACTAAGAGAAGGACTTTACAGATGATGCAAAAGCATACAGGAGACTGTGTGTTGGCACAAGTATCACAGAAGTGCACTTGGAGCCACTTAAGGCACAGGATACTCATGGGTGCACTGGAGTCATGGGACGCACAGGGGTCCGCAGCTTGACATAGGATGCCCTTCGGTGCACTGGTGTCACAGAACACACAGAAGTCACTGGATGCACTGAAGTCACTAGATGACACCGGATGCTCAAGGGTGCACTGGAGTCATGGGGCGCACAGGTATCTACATCATGACACAGGATGCCCTGGTGTGGCATCACAGGGCAAACAGAAGTCACTAGATGCACAGTGGTGCACTGGAGTCACAGGATGCACAGAAGCTATAGGATACAAAGGGGTGCACTGGAGTCATGGGGCGCACAGGTATCTACATCATGACACAGGATGCCCTGGTGTGGCATCACAGGGCAAACAGAAGTCACTAGATGCACAGTGGTGCACTGGAGTCACAGGATGCACAGAAGCTATAGGATACAAAGGGGTGCACTGAAGTCATGGAGCACACAGGGGTCCACAGCATGACATAGGATGCCCTTTTGTGCACCGGAGTCACAGAGCACACAGAGGTCACTGGATGCAAAGGGATGCACTGGAGTTATGGGGTGCACAGGGGTCTACAAAATGACACAGGATGCCTTGGGGGTGCATTGAAATCACAGGACAAACAGAAGTCACTAGATGCACTGGAGTAATGGGGGGGTGGGGGGATAACAGAAGCAGTTGGATACACAGGGTTGCACTGGAGTCACAGGACACACAAAAGCCATTGGATGCATAGGGGTTCCCTGAAGTCATGGGGTGCGCAGAAGCTGTTGGATGCACAGTGGTGCACTGGAGTCACGAGATGCACGGAAGCTATACAATACAAAGGGGTGCACTGGAGTCATGGGGTGCGCAGAAATGCATGGGAGTCACGAGTTGACACTTGAATGCTCAAGGGTGTGCTGGAGTCAAGGGGGGTACTGAGCACACTACGAGTCTTGGGCTACCCAAAGGCTGTAACGGAGGACCGAGGAGGCACGAGGATTCGGGTAAAGTCTGCAGCAGGGGAGCTTGACTACAGGATAGCACCGTGTTGCTTGAATGCTGAGCCATGCATTGCCTCACAATTCCAGGCAGCAAAAATCAGTAGGTCTGTCTACAGACTGGTCATGGTGCCAGCAATCTGGGTGAAACCTGGAAGTACTGGCGGCCACTCTCTGCTGAGGAGGCCCGGGGCTGGATCCTCAGAGAGGTAAGTATCGCAAGGTAAATCTCCCCAGAGGTCACAAACAGCAAAGCTTTAGATACACTTTAATATATTCTACACGAGGCAATAACAAAGAAATGGAACTCAGAGGGCAAACGGCTCTGCCCACACACCTCAATCTAACGGCCTTTAAATCACATTTTTTAAAAACAAAAATGGTCTTTTTGCCAGAACCTCGCCATTATCAGGGAGGACATCGTGACACAAAAGTCTCATGCACGGCGGGCAGAACGATCACCCGAGATAGGATATGAAAAGTTTTTTTTTCTTGCGCTTTCAGAACTGACTTAATAAGTTGTTTCGGGGGAAAAGAAACCGTTTGGAATTGGGACAATGCATCACAAAGTTCTGTCAGCCGGCGACCGTCGCCCACCTATTACACACCCTCCGCTCGGAAGAGGCCGGTGATTTACACCCCTGGAAGAAATTACATACCTTTGAAGAGAAACGGGAGCAATGTGTGTTTTTGTTCTTTATCTTCTGGGTGAACATTATGGTCATAACTCAGCGGAAAACGCAGCGACCATTGAAAGGACATGAAACAAGCCACAAGAACCATCACGTCTAAATGACTCTCTTCTGTGCACATCAAAGGCTGCCGAGACTCTGACCTCTCTACAGGCAGCCGGCGCAACGGCGGACATCTTGCTTTAAGGTGAATTTCATAGAAATAAAAGAGTACGATTTTCTTTTCTTTTTTTTCCCCCCAAATTGATGAGCTGCCGAAAATCACTAAAGCTTTGTACTTTTGGGAGATGAATGGGAGAACGCATCCTTGTCCCATGTGGCTGAGAAAAGCTTCAAAAACATCTCAGACACTGAAAGCTGAACTGCAGACAAACAAATAAAATGCAGTGGCGTGTGCTTAAAAGGAGAACTATGGGGTCAGGGCTTTTCCCCATAGTTCTCCTTAGGGTAACGGGAGGACACAAACTAGCGTCCTCCCGTCACCCTAGGCTCAGTATATAGGGAGCTACAGCTCGCGGTATACTGAGACGCCGCAGCCGGGACGATTCCCGACAATACTGTCTGGATCCGCCCAGCTGCGTGATTGACAGCTGACTCTGCCTATCTAGAGGCAGAGCCAGCTGTACCCGCCCCCGTCCGTTCCGCCAGTCAGTGCTGGAGGATCAGAGTGGGGAAGGGGGGGAATCCCTGCGGAGAGCCGTGAGTGACAGTCACCGCTCTCTGCAGGGATAGGATCGAGAAGTGAACGAGAGACGGTATATGTTCTCTCACTTCCCGATTTATTGAGCCGACGTGTGATAGTTTCATTGTCAAAGGTCAGCTACACCTATGAGGCTGAGTGATTTTCATAGTTCTCCTTTAAGCCATTTTTAGGGCCCGCACCCTCTCTGAACGTGGAGCTATGACAGAAGGTCCACTATCCATGTGTCTGTGACACTGCCCCTGTTATTCATGGACAAAAAAAAAACACCTAAGGTTTCAACTGTTGTGTTGTGAACTTTGAAAATGTATTTCTCCACAATACTCATAAATACAGAGATGAATGGGGAATTGTTTTAAAGTTCATTTACTGTTTTGGTTCAAAATATGTAAATATATATTTGATATATGATCCGGGCACAGGTTCACTTTAAACCTGGAACTGCTGTCTACGTGAACCATTTTCTCCTCGTACCTGACACCATGGCAGGTATGCTGTATATCTCAACCAATGGTTTATTCGGCAGATAATGTTGTCACTGTTTGTGGATCCTTCCTTCACAAGCTTGGAGAGCGTGATCTCCCATCTATGCGAACCATAAAAGGGGTCACAGGAACCTGGGCACTTGGTTCATCATTGCCCCTGCCCTGGACTCACAATACATTCCATCGTAGTTGGTAGGGATGCACCGATACTGTTTTTTTTTGTATCGAGTACAAGTACCGATATTTCTTTGTTGGTACTCGCCGATACTGAGTACCGGTGGCAGGTGCCCAGATTATCAGGAAGTCGGGTGGCGGATCATGACCCTTCCTGATTGCCTGTGAAGCCGGTGTTCTAGCAAGAGGAGCAATCAGGAAGTCGGGAGGCGGGTCATGAAATACTGGCTTCCTAGTCAATCATAGAGCCATAAGGCAGGTCATGATGTGCCCTCCGGCTTCCTGATTGGCTAGGAAGCTGGCTTCCTGACCAATCAGTAAACTGGGCGGCACGTCATGACCTGACTTATGGCTCTCTGATTGACTAGGAAGCCAGTATTTCATGACCCGCCTCCCGACTGGCTATGAAGCCAGTTTCACTTGTTCCTAGGCAGCCTGGCTTCCTGACCAATCAGGAAGCCGAGAGGCGGATCATTACGTGCTGCCCGGCTTCCTGATTGGCTAGGAAACCATCTTCACTTGTTGCTTGGCTGCCTGGCTTCCTAACCAATCAGGAAACCGGGAGACGGGTCATAACCCACCGCCCGGCTTCCTGACTGGAAAGGAAGCCAGCTCCATGCTCCCTCGGCACTTGCGGTCAGAGGAAGATCTCAGGTATCAGAGGCAAGTATTATATATATATATTATATTCGCCCAAATACCCGGTAACGGCACGAATGCCGATACTAGTGTCGGTGCATCCCTAGTAGTTGGGCTTTAAACATGGAGACAAAATAAGATTTTAAAACTTAATATTGAGATTTTTGCATTACGACTATAAAGCCCTAACCCCATAGTTCTCCTTTAAAGCACAGCTGGAGGGCCCCCTGTGTTACATTTTGTGAGAATTCTCACTTCTTGTCAGCTGCTGAACCTCAAAACAAATTTCAATAAAAACTATTTGGAATATTAAAAACAAAGTCTGACAGGACAGAGCCATACGTGAGGAGCCAGAGCCGTAGATTATCCCCCCAGGCGAGAACAGGGACCCGAGTTCCCCTTTAAGCTTGTCTCTGGGAGAGGGGTTAAGTCAACCTTCAGCGGGGCAGACTGGTTTATGACAACAATCTCCCCGAAACTCATTAAAGTCTTTTCTCTCGGAGTGACACGCATTATCAGCAGAGATTAATCTGATGCCTGTTTAGGTGAGCTCCATTTTTAAAAATGCAATAACAGAGGGCTTTGTGTCATCTGATGAAAATCAATTAGACGAACTAAGGCCACAAGGAAAACTTAACATCACTCATCGCGACCCCCCCCCCCCCCCCCACCACCCCCCGCCCTGCTAAGGGGTTTACTTACTGTTTGGAGTCTTCGTCGATGACCAGGCACTGCAGGGAATGATGTAGGCAGTAGATCCCCCCGAAAACCGCGCTCATCCTGCGAAAGGATATGTTACAAAAGATCGCTTAGAATAGAACAAATGGTCAAAATACAAAATAATAACAAAAAATGTTACTGCAGAAGTAGCGATTGCTGGAAGAGTTACGTATGTAGATACTTGGGATGAGTTATATTTATTTAGTAACTTGGTGTTGGTATTCGAAGAATATACATTGTGGTCACTCTTCCTTAGATCAGGGAGACATTATGGGGTGTACGTATATAATGTTTCCAAGAATTTTATAAATCATGAAATTCCACCCAGCCATACACTTTCTAGGTGCACCCAATGGGGATGATGCATAAGAGTTCTGCCCAATTATACACTTTCTAGGTGCACCCAATGGGGATGATGTATAAGAGTTCTGCCCAGCCATACACTTTCTAGGTGCACCCAATGGGGATGATGTATAAAGAGTTCTGCCCAATCATACACTTTCTAGGTGCACCCAATGGGGATGATGTATAAGAGTTCTGCCCAGCCATACACTTTCTAGGTGCACCCAATGGGGATGATGCATAAGAGTTCTGCCCAATCATACACTTTCTAGGTGCACCCCATGGGGATGATGTATAAAAGTTCTGCCCCGGCATACACTTTCTAGGTGCACCCCATGGGGATGATGTATAAGAGTTCTGCCCAGCCATACACTTTCTAGGTGCAGCCCATGGGGATGATGTATAAGAGTTCTGCCCCGGCATACACTTTCTAGGTGCACCCAATGGGGATGATGTATAAGAGTTCTGCCCCGGCATACACTTTTTAGGTGCACCCAATGGGGATGATGTATAAGAGTTCTGCCCCGGTATACACTTTCTAGGTGCACCCCATGGGGATGATGTATAAGAGTTCTGCCCCGGTATACACTTTCTAGGTGCACCCAATGGGGATGATGTATAAGAGTTCTGCCCAGGTATACACTTTCTAGGTGCACCCCATGGGGATGATGTATAAGAGTTCTGCCCCGGTATACACTTTCTAGGTGCACCCAATGGGGATGATGTATAAGAGTTCTGCCCAGCCATACACTTTCTAGGAGCACCCCATGGGGATGATGTATAAAGGGTTCTGCCCCGGCATACACTTTCTAGGTGCACCCAATGGGGATGATGTATAAGAGTTCTGGCCCGGCATACACTTTTTAGGTGCACCCAATGGGGATGATGCATAAGAGTTCTGCCCAGCCATACACTTTCTAGGTGCACCCAATGGGGATGATATAGAGGAGTTCTGCCCCGGCATACACTTTCTAGGTACACTCAATGTATAAAAGTTCTGCCAAGGCATAAGCTGGGTAAATGACATTCGCATGGCATGCCCACCACTAGATGGAACGGAGGAGCAGATGAAATTCCAATGCTCTGGGACTGCTGGGCGAACAGCCTTTACCCAGCGAGATGGAATCTGAGGCTTATTTCGACATTGGTAACATTATGGCGAAATCACTCCGATCCTTCGCAATAGCTGCCATTTTCCCTAAAGATTCCTGACAATGCCTGCCCCCATCCCACCCCAAAATCCTTCTTCATGAAATCGCCTTTTCCCTTTGTCCATCCTTTTACATTGTCATCCTTGTGATCACATTGTTTCCTCGTGTTTCTTTTATTGCTTTTAGAGCTGGTTCACACCTAGGCGTATTGCATATGCGCGTCTGTTGCGCGGTTTTTTACTGCGGTTCGCGGTAAAAAAATCGCGCGACGAAAGCGCGTTTCCGAGGGCTACTTGGCTGTATCCCAATGGAAACGCGCAACAAAAAACGGCCCAAAGTAGTACCTGTACCTTTTCAGGCGTGGGCCGTTTTGTAGCGCGTTAGGGACGGGCTGAAATACGCCGAGGTGGGAATGAGACCATTGAATACAATGGGATTTAGATGTTTGAGCGTTTTGTAGAGCGTTCGTCGAGCGTAGAAAGCGCTACAAAACGCTCAGGTGTGAACGAGGCCTTAGAGCTTCTCTCCCCCTTCCCACCTGCACTCTCTCACACACAGGCTGGGGGCCTCACTGACAAAAATGAAAGTCGACAACCTGTAGGTAAACCCTGCCACCTTCAGAAGGCAGGGTTCACCTGCGTGCCATCTGTTTAATAGCATAACTGCCAGATACACTTGTGTTATTACATTTAAAATAAACATTTTTATAAAACCGGATTTTTTTTTGACTATAAATTAAAACAATGTATCAAAAAATACAAATAAAAATAAAATCTAAACAATTGTTTATGTGTGTAAATTAGTCCGTAGAGCTATTATTAGTTTAACCTACAAATGCTAATTCTGCTTAAATTTGGTCCGGCTATCTCGGCATCAATGACCTCTGGCTGGGGGTTAATCTACGTGTCAGTTGTTTTGTATTTGGACTGTGTCACCCAGAAAAAGGATCAAAGAAAAATAAAAAAAAAAAAAGACAAAAAATTCCTGTTACAGCTGCTCTGTTATTAATTATTATACAGGATTTATAGAGCGCCAACAGGGTGCGCAGCGCTGTACAATATAAGGAAGACATTACAAATCGCAATACAATTCAAGACAAGATGATAAGGTGGGCCCTGACCCTGAGAGCTTACAATCTAAAAGGGGAGGGGCCAGTGATACATGAGGAGGGAGCTGTGTGGAGATGAATTGTATGAGAACGTGATGGTTGAGAGGTTAGGTTGAGGTGGGATCGGCTCCCCTGAAGAGACGAGTCTGTTAGCAGAACCTCGGATGTCCAGCATGGATGCACAGGACAAAGCCGAACAACTGTGCTGACAGCATGAAGGTGTAATGCACGGAGCGCTCGCTATGCACTAAAAACAAGCGATCGCTATCAGCATGTGACAAAAAAAAAAAGACGACAAGATGAGCCGATGTATTTATTTTATTTCCCCCCCCAGAGGGGGCCGGGGGTAGGAAAAAAATACGAGCCGCTCCCTGATCTTGATCAGCCTTGCAGTCCTCGGAGATCACAATAGTCCATTCAGACTAGACTTGACCGCAGCTCATGTACCTGCTGAAGCTGCTTTGATGCCATTAACCCCCCCGAACGACAGACGGTTAAAGCGCAATCCCTTCTCTCTAATTAACATGCTCCTGTCACCGCCAATGAGAGGGATTTCGTGAAAGACGGGAGCGCGGTGTACTCCGCTTCAACTTTGCCCCCGTGACTTCACATCATATTACTGGGCGAAATTAAGACTTGTGAAAATGTTTGGCCTGCCGGGCCCCCAAACCCCCCCCCACCCTCTGTGTCCCGCGCAGCCTTTAAATGCCATTCGGCGGAGGAATCGGCCGTT
>NW_017308717.1:139266-148947 GCF_000935625.1 Nanorana parkeri
GATTACTCGTTCAGCTAATACAGTGAAGGTCACTCCCAAAATAAATCTTCATTAGCTGCGGCGGAAAATAACTGCCTACAACTAGTTGTTTTCTTTAATTAAACTCTAATGTAACAGGAAAGTAAACAGGCTTTGAGGCTCGCAGCATCTGCTGGTGGCGAGCCGGGGTGGAGGAGATGGGTACGGGCGGAGGAGGAGGAGGATGCGTCTGAAGGCCGATCAAATATTGCCGGGCCTTGGGAAGCCGTAAGTACAAAAAATGTAATAAATTAATAAATAAAAAAGGCAACAGCTCAGCCGACCCCCGTTCGGAACCCATCAGAGTGGTTCTAGATCACGTGAACACTAAGAACGCTCCAACATAGTGACCACATGTAGGCTGGAAGACTCACTGACAAAAAGGGAAAGCTGTCAAAGCGTAGGTAAACCCGGCCACCCTTCATCGGTTTAATACCCCGTTTCCCCCCAAAACAAGACCTACCCCAAAAATAAGACCTAGTAAGATTTTTCGGAATTGCGAAAATATAAGACCTTCCCCCGAAAATAAGACCTAGTTGGGACCATTCCCAGGGCCGGTGGTGGCATAAGGGGGAACTTGAAGAGCCGTGGTGGAGAATCAGCGGTGCCGACGAAGCCGGCGCTAGAGGAAGAGAGGCAGAAGCGGAGGGAGCAGAGCCGCATAAGCTGATGCCGCCTCTATAGCGCCGCCTCCTGCCACAGGCGGAGTCATACCAAATGCACTCCGCCTGTGAGGAGTCCATAGTGAAAGCGCGCGTCCCTCATTCTGGCCAGCGATTGGTTAGCAAATTGCTCTTGGAAAGGTACGGCGCCCCTGATTGCCCAGATCACCATATTTTGGTAGTGTATCTGTCTATATAAATCGTGTATAATAATAATAATAATAATAATAATAGTGTAACTGTCAGGATACAGTGGTATTATTACATTTAAAATAATTAAAACAGAAATATATATTTTTCTTAAGCAACATTTTCATACATTTGGCAACCTATAATAAAAACAGTTTTTTTCCCCTAGATTAAACAATGTGCCCCCCCCACTCACAAATTTTTTTTTTATGTTATTCAAAAAAACTGTTTGTGTGCAAATTTGTCAACAGAGTTATTATTAAAGGAGAACTATGGGGTCAGGGCTTTCCCCCATAGTTCTCCTTAGGGTAACGGGAGGACACAAACTAGCGTCCTCCCGTCACCCTAGGATCAGTATACCGCGAGCTACAGCTCCCTAAAGAGGCAGAGCCAGCTGTACCCGCCCCCTCCCCCGTCCGTTCCGCCAGTCAGCGCTGGCAGATCTGATGGGGGAGGGGGGGAATCTAGCCCCTCCCCCTGTCACGGCAGAGAGCCGTGACAGGATCGATAGGTGAGCGAACGCCGGTATGTGTTCGCTCACCTCCCGATCTACCGAGCCGACCTGTGACAGTCTCATTGTCACAGGTCGGCTCCAACTATGAGGTGAGTGAAAAGCAATCACCTCATAGTTCTCCTTTAAGTTACCCGACACGTGCTGATGTTGCTTAAAGTAACATTAAATCTTAAAAATTATTTCCCGTCCCTGAACTCTGAACAACAATGTACAATCTCACGTTTAGATTACTCATTTGTATTGAGATTGTAGTCCATCCCGGGAGTGAGCTTGGAGCGGTGACTACTCTACAACACACACAGGGACCATGGGGAACAGACGTGGCCCCCCTCCAGAAGGAAGGACAGTGTCAGTGATGATTGGAGGATCTACAGCCGAGTGATACACAAATAAGATACATTGTTGTTCAGAGTACCACAGCATACCTTCAGAGGTCTAGTGGAGTCCATGCCTGGACGGGTCAGGAAAAGGGTGACCTACTCCATATTGGGGGGTCATCTAGATACCACAGAACAACTTCAGAGGTCTGGTGGAGTCCATGACTGGACGGGTCAGGAAAAGAGGGACCTACTCTATATTGGGGGGTCATCTAGATACCACAGCATACCTTCAGAGGTCTAGTAGAGTCCATGCCTGGATGGGTCAGGAAAAGGGGTACCTACTCAATATTAGAGGGGCCATCCAGATACCACAGAACAACTTCAGAGGTCTAGTGGTGTCCATGCCTGGACGGGTCAGGAAAAGGGGGACCTATTCCATATTGGGGGGGCCATTTAGATACCACAGCATACCTTCAGAGGTCTATTGAAGTCCATGCCTGGACGGGTCAGGAAAAGGGGAACCTACTCAATATTAGGGGGGCCATCCAGATACCACAGCACACCTTCAGAGGTCTGGTGGAGTCCATGTATGGACGGGTGAGGACAAGGGGGAACCTACTCAATATTAGGGGGGCCATCCAGATACCACAGAACAACTTCAGAGGTCTGGTGGAGTCCATGCATGGACGGGTGAGGACAAGGGAGACCTACTCAATATTAGGGGGGTGGTCATAATCTTATGGCTGATCGGCGTATATATGTATGTGTAATGCGTGTAATTCACAGGCCATTATAATAGGCGGTTCATAGACGGGCCTCCGTGTTACAGGTGCGCAGGGCTCTCCGGGAACACAGAAAGATCCTGTAGATGAGATCAGGGAGATTTTCATGTAAAACGAGCCGGCCTCTTCCCGCCGGAGTCCTGGAGAGAGAATACGCACAAGGGCATGGGAGCGTCCCGCCGCTCTATTAATGATAATGTTCAATGATCTGTGAATAACCTGGAAAAATTGAAGATTATTGAGTTACTTTCTCAATCTATCCGTCCGTCACTGGAGGAGCCGCTCTGTCATGATAGATCGCCGCATTCCCCTGCGCTGCTTATCCTTCAGTCCCACGCTCTGCGTTCTCCTTGGATGGGGACGGGGTGGGAGGACAAGACACTGCGGTGGACTGCTTTGTCCATATAAATATCTAATAGGTAACGCATCCTTAATTTCGTCATGTGCGCACAATAGCTGAAATATGAAAAGGAGTTGCGAGTGTTGACATGAAAAGGGGAAGAAGGGGGGCAGATGAGGGGGGAACCGCACTCATTTTACAAAGATTTAACAGGGGAAAGGCATTTATATAGTCATGTGACTGGAATATTCAAATTTCATTGGATAAAATCTGTAATTTCTTTTTTTTTTTTTTGCCAGTTCAGCTCTCCCCCCCTGCACACACTCACGCACCCACACACCCACGGACCGGCAATTTTCACTTTGTTGGCTCTGGGCCTGTTTAGTACTTGAGAAAAAGAAATTCATAAACCATTTTTTGTTTTTTTTTAAGGATATTTTATAGCTTTCGTGCTAAAATTATTTGATTGATTACGCAATCCATAGGCAAAAAAAAGTAGGGCTGGTAAGGATTAAAATTTCCGTGTTCGATTAATCGAAAAAAAAATTTTAATCGATTAATTTTGATTAATTATAAAGCACATACAGATCCAACTGCATTGGCCTATACACATACAGCACAAAAGAGGGCGGCGGAGAGGCGAGTGTTTTCATTAGCGATCGAAATTATTTTAAAATCGATCAAAAAGTTTAACGATTAATCGAGAAATTAATCTTTAATTTCCACGCCATAATTAAAAAAAGTAACCCAAAAGCATTTTTTTTTCTAATTTAATCGGTATTACTGAAAAGAAAAAAAAAAAGGTTACTGTAAATAAGAATTATGAATTTAAATCTATAATTTGTCAAATTTTGAATGGACTGAAAATAAAATTTTCAGTCAATATATATATTTTTTTTTTTGCCATGTGTTTGTTTAACCGTAATCTCCATCTTCCTCATCCATTGCACCCACACATATTATATACCTGTATATTTTTCTTGAAGACGTTTCGCTGGTCGTCCGACCAGCTTTCTCAATTCAGAATGACTTTTACAAAAAATTATCTGGGAATAAATATGGTGAATGTCGCCTCCAATCCACATCATCTGTTAGTCGCAACCAGGTGTTGATGCATTTGCATAATTGGAGTCTAGGTGGTGTTATTAACCTGCCCAGAGAGAGGTGTTATACAGCATTGTATGTGGCAGACAATAGATGTCTCCCCCCCGCTCTCTATTCAAGCTTGGCTCCTCCATTGTTACATACATGGCCTCTCTCACATCTCTATTGAACCAGTCCTCCTCCCTGTCTAGGATGCGTACTGGACTGTCTTCAGAGGAGTGACCTTTTTCCTTTAGATGTGGGTATACTGCTGAATCCTGACCAGAGGGTTTGGCTCTTCCATGCTGTGCCATACGCTGGTGTAGCTGCTGTTTTGTTTGACAACAGCAACTACCTCTGGGCAGGTTAATAACACCTCCTAGCTCCAATTATGGAAATGCAATCAACACATGGTTGTGATTAAAGGAGAACTATGAGGGGGGGTGCTTTTCACTCACCTCATAGTTCTAGCCGACCTGTGACAATGAGACTGTTCCGCCAGTAGATCGGGAGGTGAACGAACACATGCCGGCGTTCGCTCACTTCTCGATCCTGTCACGGCTCTCTCTGCCATGACAGGGGAAGGGCTGGATTTCCCCCTCCCCGCTCTGATCCGCCAGCGCTGACTGGCAGAACGGACGGGGGAGGGGGCGGGTACAGCTGGCTCTGCCTCATCGATGTCGGGATCCGCTCCGGCGTCTCAGTATACCGCGAGCTGTAGCTCCCTCTATATACTGAGCTTAGGGTGATGGGAGGACGCTAGTTTGTGTCCTCCCGTTACCCTCAGGAGAACTATGAGGAGAGTGAAAACCATATTTACCTGGCCGAAGTTCGACAATAAAACTCTCACAGGTCGGCTCAATAGATCGGGAAGTGAGTGAACACATACCGTCGCTCGCTCACTTCCCTGCAGAGAGCCGTGACTGTCACTCACGGCTCCCTGCAGGGTATCCCCGCTCCGATCCTCCATGACTGACTGGCGTAACGGAAGGGGGAGGGGCGGGCACAGCTGGCTCTGCCTCTAGATAGGCAGAGCCAGCTGTCACTCACGCAGCTGGGTGGATCTTGACAGTAAATTCGGCTGCGGTGTCTCAGTATACAGCGAGCTACACTGAGCTTATGGGTGACGGGAGGACGCTAGTTTGTGTCCTCCAGTTACCCTTAGGAGAACTATGGGGAAAAGCCCTGACCCCCATAGTTCTCCTTTAAGGGGTTATTTTTTAATTTACAGGAGCTTCCATTACATAGCATCTCTGAGGAGAATACAGTATTCTCCTCAGGAGATACTTTGTATCACTTTTGTAACACACAGCCGGGCTCGCAGGTACACTACACAGTGAGCAGCTGCTGGTGTTCTATCGAGAACTCCAACCATCTGACTTCCGGTTTAGTTAGATGAGGTTTGGCCGAGGAGGCTGTACCGCACGTGCGCCACCCGCGGCATTTCCCTAGACACGCACTACACAGCAATAAAAGTATTAAAATGAACTACGATCAGACTAATCCAGCACGTTATTCATCTGAGTTGCCCCCGCTCAATATGGCCGCAAGCCATAACTAAACCGGAAGCCAGATATTTGGGAGATCTCGATAAGTTGGAACTTTCGATAAAAAAGACCGGCTCTGTGGCTGTCACGGCTCAGTGATGACGTCACGCTGCGATCACAGGACCGTGACCACCTGATTGGCTTTCCAGGGTCTGCCTCGGACCCCCGAGGGACCAATCAACAGCAGTAACTCAATGAGCACTTTATTTCAGTTGCAAATAACTTTGCAAGGTTTTGTATCAGAAACAACATTATGGTTATTTTAACAAATTAAAATACATTTTATATGTATAGTTAAAATATTTATTTTTTAAAACAACACTAATCAATCGGAAAAGGATATTTTTTTTTTTTAATTTGATGTTTTTTCCAGAGATTGCATAAAAAAAAGAAAACATTTTTTTTTTTGCAGAGCAATATCACCAAAAGAAAGCCTTGTGCTAAAAAAAACCCAAAACAATGTAGTAATAAACTATTCTCTGGTCCATGGGCGGGAGTTTGAAGGGTGTACAGGGGTGAGAGCTGAAGTGGGCAATGTTCCCAAAGCTCTCTGCATATCAAAGGAAAGAAAAGATTAATAAAAAGGGCAAAAAAAAAGGCAAGAAGACATGTAAACACCCAGGAAAGTTTACATAGCGGGATGCCTGGATTATAGTGACCCACGCTGCAGGAGAGAGGAAAAAGAACAGCAGGAATAGTGGGAGCCCCTCATAATGCCCACAGCGGGTGTACAGACCCGGGAACTCAGCACAGGGATGGGGGGAGCTCCTCATAATGCCCACAGCGGGTGTACAGACCCGGGAACTCAGCACAGGGATGGGGGGAGCTCCTCATAATGGGCACAGCGGGTGTACAGACCCGGGAACTCAGCACAGGGATGGATGTGTCCTCCCGTTACCCTCAGGAGAACTATGAGGAGAGTGAAAACCATATTTACCTGGCCGAAGTTCGACAATAAAACTCTCACAGGTCGGCTCAATAGATCGGGAAGTGAGTGAACACATACCGTCGCTCGCTCACTTCCCTGCAGAGAGCCGTGACTGTCACTCACGGCTCCCTGCAGGGTATCCCCGCTCCGATCCTCCATGACTGACTGGCGTAACGGAAGGGGGAGGGGCGGGCACAGCTGGCTCTGCCTCTAGATAGGCAGAGCCAGCTGTCACTCACGCAGCTGGGTGGATCTTGACAGTAAATTCGGCTGCGGTGTCTCAGTATACAGCGAGCTACACTGAGCTTATGGGTGACGGGAGGACGCTAGTTTGTGTCCTCCAGTTACCCTTAGGAGAACTATGGGGAAAAGCCCTGACCCCCATAGTTCTCCTTTAAGGGGTTATTTTTTAATTTACAGGAGCTTCCATTACATAGCATCTCTGAGGAGAATACAGTATTCTCCTCAGGAGATACTTTGTATCACTTTTGTAACACACAGCCGGGCTCGCAGGTACACTACACAGTGAGCAGCTGCTGGTGTTCTATCGAGAACTCCAACCATCTGACTTCCGGTTTAGTTAGATGAGGTTTGGCCGAGGAGGCTGTACCGCACGTGCGCCACCCGCGGCATTTCCCTAGACACGCACTACACAGCAATAAAAGTATTAAAATGAACTACGATCAGACTAATCCAGCACGTTATTCATCTGAGTTGCCCCCGCTCAATATGGCCGCAAGCCATAACTAAACCGGAAGCCAGATATTTGGGAGATCTCGATAAGTTGGAACTTTCGATAAAAAAGACCGGCTCTGTGGCTGTCACGGCTCAGTGATGACGTCACGCTGCGATCACAGGACCGTGACCACCTGATTGGCTTTCCAGGGTCTGCCTCGGACCCCCGAGGGACCAATCAACAGCAGTAACTCAATGAGCACTTTATTTCAGTTGCAAATAACTTTGCAAGGTTTTGTATCAGAAACAACATTATGGTTATTTTAACAAATTAAAATACATTTTATATGTATAGTTAAAATATTTATTTTTTAAAACAACACTAATCAATCGGAAAAGGATATTTTTTTTTTTTAATTTGATGTTTTTTCCATAGATTGCATAAAAAAAAGAAAACATTTTTTTTTTTGCAGAGCAATATCACCAAAAGAAAGCCTTGTGCTAAAAAAAACCCAAAACAATGTAGTAATAAACTATTCTCTGGTCCATGGGCGGGAGTTTGAAGGGTGTACAGGGGTGAGAGCTGAAGTGGGCAATGTTCCCAAAGCTCTCTGCATATCAAAGGAAAGAAAAGATTAATAAAAAGGGCAAAAAAAAAGGCAAGAAGACATGTAAACACCCAGGAAAGTTTACATAGCGGGATGCCTGGATTATAGTGACCCACGCTGCAGGAGAGAGGAAAAAGAACAGCAGGAATAGTGGGAGCCCCTCATAATGCCCACAGCGGGTGTACAGACCCGGGAACTCAGCACAGGGATGGTGGGAGCTCCTCATAATAGGCACAGCGGGTGTACAGACCCGGGAACTCAGCACAGGAATGGAGGGAGCTCCTCATAATGGGCACAGCGGGTGTACAGACCCGGGAACTAAGCACAGGGATGGTGGGAGCTCCTCATAATGGGCACAGCGGGTGTACAGACCCGAGAACTCAGCACAGGGATGGTGGGAGCTCCTCATAATGGGCACAGCGGGTGTACAGACCCGGGAACTCAGCACAGGGATGGAGGGGGGCCCTCATAATGCGCACAGCGGGTGTACAGACCCAGGAACTCAGCACAGAGATGGTGGGAGCTCCTCATAATGGGCACAGCGGGTGTACAGACCCGTGAACTCAGCACAGGGATGGTGGGAGCCCCTCATAATGGGCACAGCGGGTGTAGAGACCCGGAAACTCAGCACAGGGATGGTGGAAACCCCTCATAAGTTTGGATTTTGCACCAAAAAGGAATAATGCGATGCATAGAAATACACTACGGCTGTCCGGTAATTTCCCAACGTGGGGGCGATGAGAGCGGCGGAAGGTTGGGAGCGGCACCCCCCAGTGTCAGCCATGGCGGTGAAGTACGGCTCTGTTTATGCAGCCAACATTCATAACGCGGGAATGTGACTTACAAATGTCTTTGACTCATTGCCATAAATATGCATGCGCGCCATATATAACGGCAGCCTTGATGAGAACGGGGCGATGCGCGCGGCTTAAGAGGTTTACATTACAGCACAGAGCGGGACGGCGGTGAGAAATCACGGCAAAGCGACACCTTGTCCTGATATCCGGCAGATAAAAGCTGTAAAGTGTGATGTATGGAGGCCGCGCTCGCCCCTCTACTATACATACTAAACAATCGGCCTCCAATATCCTTCATTACCTCGCCGGGCGATAAAACGCTCAGCCGTGTCACAGCGCGCACCTCCAAATATAACTCTCAGGTGAGATCGGGGCCCGCGTAGTGCCAGAGAGGCCGCCCCCGGGAGATGCTGTATTTACTAGTTTCACCTCCCGGTAATGGACGGACGGGACATTTAATAACTCGGAGAGGAGGGCAGAGACGTTATGGAGGCCGCCGTGTCAGCCATCGCTCCGAAAGTGGCGGAACTCCGCTGTTCTGACTCCACACCGAGAGATATATACAATAACAAGGAAGGAAAATAAAGGGAGAATGCATTGAGGAGAGGAGAGTTACAGAGGAAGGAGCAGAGTCCTCCAGCAGAGCCGAGTATTTCAGGAGAGGAGAGTTATAGAGTAAGGAGCAGAGTCCTCCAGCAGAGCAGAATCTGATAAGATCTCCAGTTCTCTGCGGTAATAATAACACGCGTATAATAATGTTCTCGGTGTCCGCGGACCGGCTGAGCGCAGAGCCGCAGTACGTCACGCCGAAAGAATTCCAACTTTCCGAGGCTGCAGATAAAGAACGACTTTTCCATTAATATCCCGGCACAGAGAAGACGTCTGTCAGCAGCTCGCTCGGCTCGTCTGGGAGATTAGAAGACGACAAATAAAAAACCCCGAACGCATCTCACAGAGGACTACGGAACCCCGACGCTCAGGTCACTCCGGAGCCCAGGATTCCACTGATCATTAAAGTCGACCTTCCAGAAAGAATACATTGTAACCCCATTGTAGCAACGTTTCAGCATTGTTACTCCTGTGGAAGATCTCTGACTGCCGACCGAACCTTCCTTATATCACTACATGTATGTGGAGCACCGAGGCCGGACGTCTCGTATTGAGGGCTGGTACTGCGACTCGATGTAAATACATAAGATACAGTATTTGTGGGAGATT
>NW_017308718.1:0-1798 GCF_000935625.1 Nanorana parkeri
GGCTAGATCCTTTGGCTGCTTCGTGAATAGACCCCATAGAATTAAAACTTGACACATGTTCTAGCTATTAACTACTTTAACTGAAATTGAAAAATATATTAACTATGGATACAGTTTAGCTTTTGATTAAGTATGGAAACAAGAATACAACTAGATTGTTTGGCTTGATTGACTAGTTTCATTCTTACCTAAGCACTGCCATTGCGTTTCCTCTTATAGGGCTTTCCTTCTCTGTCTTGTGATTTGGAGTACAAATGACTACCATAAAATAACATTATAGTGTACCATTTGGTATTGTTCTTCCAGCTTAGTGCTTAGATAAGGTTCAACAGGGTTCAGTTCCTGCACAGAAATATGATCACAATGTGCAAGTTTTGTAAGTGTTGGGGCAAAATTAATCGATGAACAACTAGCAATGTCTGCAGTTCATTTTATGAATCTGAAGGGCCTGGAACAATTTGTAAAAAGTTTTAGAAACTTAAATATAAATACCATATGGCCTGTATCCCTGCTAGTAACTTTAATAATGACTTTTTATGACTGTGACCCTGCTTTGCTCAAAAACAAATAGTCAAACCTTTTGTCCACTTGTTTACAGACTATCCAATTATAATTATTGTAAGAGTGCATTTTCAATAGTGACAAGAGGACCGATCAGAGTTTTATGCTTCTTTTGCCAGGTTATGCGTATCAATGCACAAGCATTGTCCTGACATTAATTCCATCTTTGTGAAGCTTACAACATGAATGTTTTTATGAGACTGGGTAATAGTGATTCAAAATCATGGTAATTAAGCTGCATCTAGCAATTTAAATATCCTAGCATTAACTTTAACTTGTGGATGAAGTTTGACCATGCTGTTATTCTTTAGATGGATTCCCTTGACACATTAAATAATTCTGCATTATTTTAACTGATGCACTTGAGGTCAAGGCACAACTACTTGGCATCTTTGGAACTCTGTCAGCTGCTTTGAAAACAAACATTTCAAAAGCTAATTGATACACATCTTTTATAACTGATAAATTGCAATAAACCTACTACAACCCGATTCAGCTTTGCAGCTCTGTTTGAGATTGTAATTTAGTTAATCTGAGTTTTCATACAGTGGTTTTGTTACTTTGTTCACCTCCCGTGAGAATTACATGCAAGGCAATTGGAAAACATGATAACACATACAAGAACATCAAGTAAAGGTAAACAAAAAAAACCATCTTGTTCATTCATTCAACAGGGGCGGCAAATGAAAATAAATATATAAGATCAGTTTGGTCTGACAGATTATGTGGATTTCTCTGCAAATGTTAAAAGAGACAAGTCCAAAGAGAAATATAAAGATTACCATTGTGGAGAAAGGAGCACCGAGACAAGCCAGGACATGTCTGCTGCTTCTCTCCATTGTAGCCTCTCCAGAACAAAGGACACGTGAGGGGAGGGGGTTAGTTGCTCAGCAACAGCCTGTGTACTCCCCCTTCCCTCCCCTCTCATGCCGGCCCCTCCCGGGAGCTTTGTAAGTGTTTGTGGGAAGGCTGCATGCTCTCTTCCTCGCTGAATGGTTGACTAGAGGCTGCGCTGAGGCCGGTCTCTGTCTGTGGATTCAAGGGATACAGACTTAACCCTTCCTGTTCTGCTCCACTGCTGCTGTGAGGACTGCTGGGATCTGTTGTTTTACCCGTACTGGATGTACTCACACGGTGCCTTGTTACCTGTTGGATTACCTCTTGCTGCACCTCTGACCCCTGGACTACTAGCCTTGTGACTCTGGATCTACTCCTTCCTTGGCCCGTTGCCTACCTT
>NW_017308718.1:2334-6666 GCF_000935625.1 Nanorana parkeri
GCTGCCCCTGTGCCTGCGGTGAGGGAGGCCCCAAGGTTTTCCCGCAAAGACTTCAAGCCCTTCCAGGAAAATATGGGAGATGTGGAAGGGTTCTTCCAGGACTTTGAGCACCAGTGTGAACTGCTGGAGGTTCCACCCTCAGACTGGGCGCGCTACATGGTGGGACTGCTAGATGGAGGAGCGGCTGAGGCCTACCGAATGCTGGACCAGGCAAAGAGAAGGAACTATAATGATATCCGAAGGGCAGTGCTGGACTATTATGCGGTGTCACCGGATGCCTATCGTGCCCAGTTCAGGAGCTCACCTTGTCTGAATGAGAATTCATTTAAAATGTATGCACACAAAATATCTCTAATGTGTCGCCGGTGGCTGGAAGGGGAGAATGCAATCTCCCCAGAGCAAATTATACAAGTTATTTTAAAGGAGCAGTTCCTCTACAAATGCCCCTTGGAGATTCGACAGTGGGTACGAGAGCGAAAACCAGCCACCCTGGATGAAGCTGCAGCCTTAGCAGATGAAGCTGTAACCATCAATCCCCAATGGAAAAAAGTGTCTGCTGAGAAGCCGCAGTCTGCTGGTATTCCTGCTACTCCCTCCTCCCCATATATGCCTCCGCACCGCAGAATGGGCCACCTACCAGTGCCTTCCCCTCGAGTGGAACCCCTAAGTATGTCTGCTTCCCCACCGGGGTTCCCCATGCCTAACTCAGGCCGACGCTGTTTTGGCTGTGGTCAGAATGGTCACTATCTGTTGCAATGCCCGACTAGGAGGAAGGACAGCACGCACCACCACCCAGAGCCGGTACAGTATGTGAATATATACCAAGCTTCGAAGAACTTGCCACCCCGACCCGAGCCCTCTGGGTCACCCTTGGATCACTTGTGCTCTGGGTGGGGATCACCCAGGCATCTTCAGACTAGCTGCCCCAAAATCCACCACCCTCCCTAGGCTCCAACCACAGACCTTGTTTCCAACATGGAGCTGGCCCGGAGGGAAGACAGACTCCCATTGGCCCCAAGTGGTGGGGTGGCTCCCACAACGGACTCCCCTCCTGGAGTCTATGGAGTCCAACCTCTTATTCCTAGCTACCCGGAGCCAAGTCAGCAGCATAGGCAGGATGTCTTCATTGATGGGAGAAAAGTAACTGGCTTCCGTGACACGGGTGCCTACTTAACTATTGCTGACCCCAGTGTTGTGAAACCTGAAGCAATTGAGAAAGGCCCCGGTTTTTCGATTGGACTAGCGGGGGGTGCCAGGAAACATATCCCCAGGGCTTTGGTTCGCCTGGACTATGGATTTGGGGAAAAACTTTGTTGGATTGGAGTAATGGAAGGCCTCCCTGCTGACATTCTTCTAGGAAATGATCTGGGAGTACTTGATTGTCAATTTGTGGGGACTGTGACACACAGCCAATCTCTGGGAATAGAGCAGATGGCTGGGGCAGAAGTGATGCCAGGCACATCTCTATCAAGGATTTACCCCGTTAACTATGTAATGGCTCATGTCCCTCCGGTGGAATCCCCAGTGTCTCAGAGGACACCCCATGCTTCTGGACACAGGTGGAGACGTGCAGTTAGGGCTCACCCACCAAAATGTTATAGATGTGGACATCGGGGGCATATGCGGGCTAACTGTCCTAGAAGAAGTAAGGAGATGCCCCCCGGAGGAGTCTCATTTTGCTGGAGATATAAAGTCGGTGAAGAAGATTATCCTAAGAGTTTTCGAAATGTGTACACGAGTCAACACCCATCGGTGATCTCTTGCTGGAAGGAGTTTTATTGAAATCAAATAGGCGCCCTTCAGAAGAAAGGCAGCTGAACGGACACATGTACCCATCAAGAGGCCTGTGAAGGCCCCTTGCTGGTACATGTTAAAAAGGGGGGGGAGAGGTGTGGAGAAAGGAGCACCGAGACAAGCCAGGACATGTCTGCTGCTTCTCTCCATTGTAGCCTCTCCAGAACAAAGGACACATGAGGGGAGGGGGTTAG
Organism: Nanorana parkeri; assembly: GCF_000935625.1. Lineage (NCBI taxonomy): Eukaryota > Metazoa > Chordata > Amphibia > Anura > Dicroglossidae > Nanorana > Nanorana parkeri. The sequence continues at coordinate 4,323 of NW_017308718.1, forward strand.
TTGCTCAGCAACAGCCTGTGCACTGCCCCTTCCCTCCCCTCTCAGGCCGGCCCCTCCCGGGACCTTTGTAAGTGTTTGTGGGAAGGCTGCATGCTCTCTTCCTCGCTGAATGGTTGACTGGAGGCTGCGCTGAGGCCGGTCTCTGTCTGTGGATTCAAGGGATACGGACTTAACCCTTCCTGTTCTGCTCCACTGCTGCTGTGAGGCCTGCTGGGATCTGTTGTTTTACCCGTACTGGATGTACTCACACGGTGCCTTGTTACCTGTTGGATTACCTCTTGCTGCACCTCTGACCCCTGGACTACTAGCCTTGTGACTCTGGATCTACTCCTTCCTTGGCCCGTTGCCTACCTTCTGGGTGGACCCTCCCCGTGGCCTGCAACCCCCCAGGACCTAACCCCGGCCTTTGTACCTTGCTTTGTACACCTGAATTCCCCAATACACACCCCGCACGCCGGGTTCCGTGTGATTTGCCTCTGTGTATTCTCTCTGCGCTCCTAGTTCGTCACAACCATTACTGACCTTATTCTGAAATTTGGGTTCTGTTACTGACACAGAACACTTGGCAACCTCTCCAAACTACTGCACTATTGTAAAATATCAAAATAATTTAAAGTACATTTCCAGACATGACTAATTTCCTGTGGACACAGAAAGAGGAATGCCAGAGGAGAGTCAGTTTGTATAAACCCAGTGATATTTGCCCTGCAGTACACAATGCTCACTCCTCTGCACACAGGTCATCTCTCAAAATTGATGCCACCAGTTGAGATTTTCCACCACACTCAAAAGCCAATCCTATCCTCCTCTTTCTACATAAACCATTTCTGTCCTTCTGTATGGAACAAAAAGGAATCTCAGTCTAGAATTACTTTCTCCCAATCTAAACAATTATACATCCTGGAGGTAATGTACAGTTGTGTTACTGACTAGGAACAGTAGAATGTTATGTGCAAAACAACAAATCCTACACGCCCACTGATTTCGTCTTCATCTTGCATTGATGACTGTGACTTGTTAGCTTGTCTTCCCTTTCCCTTTTCTTGGGTCACTGTGTTCTTCTCTACTACCTGCTGACTTCTGGTACAAATCCTTAACGTTCCTTCTGGTCACTTTGATGGCACCAAATGTAGTAAATAAATTGTTAATAAAAAAAACCTGTGAGTCCCTTTCTATTTATATCTAGACCTCTCTCTTCATGATTAGAAGATTATGATAACGATGATGATGATCTATATGGCCAATCGATATATGCACCTATGTGTCTCTGGGCCTCTCCCTTTATTTTAACACCTTCATGATGATTCTTTGTGCCATTTTAACCATGTTTCTACTGGCTTTTAATGTACCAATGTGCTTCTTTATTGCTTGCAAGAGTTTGGAGTTTTGGGGAAGTAGAGGCATGTAGAGCAGTTTACGTCAGGGCAATGCAGGGGTTTTGGTAATTAAAGGATTTTTTTATCACATGCGGGGCAAATTCGTTTTGCCATACCTATGGGATATAATTTTGAGGATTACTGCAATCTGTGCTCTGTGCTATAAACTACATACCCCAATCTGTTGCTATTATTACTTTGTGCTATAGATTAAATTCCACACACCACTGTACTTAATATATTGTGTTGTATATTCAAACCACTAAAACTAGGGATGCACCGATACCGATACAAGCATCGGTATCGGTCGCGATACCGAGTATTTGCATGAGTACTCGTACTCGTGCAAATACTCCAATACATAAAACGAGTACCTGTGCCGCGTCCGCCATCATCAGGGACCCGAATCCGCCGCACACAGGACCTCCATCGCGTCTTCAATTAAGCAAGATGGCTGCGACCTCCTCTGTCATCTGCTCCATTCTGACGTCTTCTCCCACTGATTGGCCGATTGGATGATTGACAGGCTTCCTCACCAGTCAGGAGTGACTGGTGAGGAAGCCTGTCATCATCCAATCGGCCAATCAGCGGGAGCAGAGGTCAGAATAGAGCAGATGTCACTGCCTAGTCATGTGCCTCATTCTGATCTTCTCCCGCTGATTGGCCCAGGGGCGGACTGACCATACGGGCACGGCATGGAGAAGACTACGGCTCGTCTCCTGCACGGTGCAGGCTGCACCAGACTCTTCCTGGACGGCCGAGCGTCCCGTTGCTGTCATCCAGATGGCCGAGGTGAGCAGCAGCGGTGTCCCCCCCAGATAGTGCAACTCCATCCCCATGCCAGCGCTCTGTCACCTGCAGTGGTAGGACCGCTGCATGTTCGGGACGAGCTGGCCGGAGGAGACTTGTTTTTTTTTTTCTCTCCTCTCTGATTTGAGTCGAGCCGGCCCGAAAAAAGACACCTTTTT
>NW_017308718.1:8056-10068 GCF_000935625.1 Nanorana parkeri
GGGACGCAAACGTTATATGTGAAACAAATGCATGATTCCGCTCCTTTGTGGCCATTATATAGTTACGAACGCACGGAATCTGCCGGATTAATGCACTTGCACTATTTTGGGGGCTACGTGGTTTCCGCAATAGTCTGAAGAATGCACATTAAAGTGCATTTTTTTTCTGCTTAGTGTGGCTCCGCACGTATTCGTACAGCTGACTTTTCACGGACAGCCGCCCGTGCATAGTCACATCTCCATATCTTTTTTTATATTATAAATGTTATAATATTTAAAAAAAGACATTGAATAATTAAATTAATATTTATCATGCCGCTGCTAACTAAGGCTTGTATCCCCCTAGTGGGGAAAATAGATGATCACATGTCCAGACTCAAGAACAGTGTATTATTGTATAGTGTGGAACAGCTGTATCCAATTCTGCATACCTGGCTTTATATTATAAAGTTCTTATAATATAAAGCCAGGTATGCAGAATTGGTAATAGCTGTGCCACACTACAGAGTGTTCATGTTCTTCATAATATTAAGAAACTGACCTAAAATCATGATTTTGTATTGCTTTAGAAAAAATGTGACCTGTCCCTTTAAGAAAAAGTATCGGTAATTGGTATCGGCGAGTACTTGAAAAAAAGTATCGGTACTCGTACTCGGCCTTAAAAAAGTGGTATCGGTGCATCCCTAACTAAAACTTTTATTATTTAAAGGGGGGTGTTACGCAGATGTAGCCCAAGCATGAAGATTATGATTACGATTATGATTTCTGGCCCATAAATTTAAGAAGTAGAGATAACTGAACCGAAAATCTGATGTAGTTTGCCTTAAACTGGGTTTTTGCTAACTGGAAGTACCTAGATTGTTTTGCTCAAATGTTTAGCTCTAATTTTGTTAGATCATTGTTCTTTATCTTTTTTTATAAACAGCTGGAAGAGGCAGCTGAATAGCTAATACCAAGGTAAGATTAAACCTTGGAAGAACATTTTTTACTTTTTACAAACCCATAAACATACATATGACACATTAAATTATATGCTTGACTCTTATATGAAATATAAATAAAGTGGAATGCCATTATCTGGTAACCTTCTCTTATGTAGGGTGTCAAAAAGTATTTGTGTGGAAATATGGGTTTTTGTAACAGCGAGATACCAGCCTTGCTAGATGGCTGAAAAAAATGTCTTAGCTTTTTAAACAATCCATTTCCTGACAGCCTAGTAGATAACAGCTCTTCCTGTCTGTTATGCATGGAGATGAATAGAATGTTTGAATGTACATGAGATCCTGCTTTTCTTGATAAACAAGAGTGGTATGTATGAATCTTTACTGGCAGGTGTGTCCAGTGCAGGATAGATGAGAGAATGATTCTGAAAATGTATTCCTTATAGTGAAAATTCCCCAAACTAACCATGAACTGTAATATCCTTGATTTAAGGTCTCCTTTACATAAAAAAAATCTGCAAGCACTATATGTTTTGAGATGGTAATAATAAAATTGATACAATCAAATTACTTCTTTTACACAGAGTTCATAAACTGGAAAAACACACTCCTATACTAGAAATATTTGCCATTTTATATATTTTCTTAATGTGTTAATATATTATGGAAACCAACTTATTTTACATTATAAAACTCTCTACTGATCACAATAAATATACACTACGTAGACTGAATCTTCATCAGATCTTCTGCAGCGGTGTAACAACCGGGGGGCGTTCGCCCCGGGTGCATAGACGGCGGGGGGCGTCTGCCGCGAGCCGGGCCGACTGTCACACAGATCATGGCAGCAGGCAACAGGCTCCGTTATGGCAGGTTATGCGGCCGTGCTGGAGCCTCGGCCACACAGTTCCAAAGAGCAGCCATCTGATCAGGGACCTGCTTCTGGCTGTGCTGCTGCAGTGTACAGAACTGTAAGCAGATCTGCTGCATGGGGGGTGTCTCTGTGTGCTACATGTGGGGAGGTCTCTGTGTGCTACATGTGGGAGAGGGGGGTCTCTGTGTGCTACATGT